>NC_089756.1:3597997-3600497 GCF_040412425.1 Macrobrachium rosenbergii | reverse complement strand
CATAAAGGGGGTTTGCCGCTAGGGGGTTCAGGATTCAGCTAATGGCGCCGCCACAGCCAGCAGCAGCAGCAGCGTGTTGGTGGCCCAATGCCTAGGTTTGGACCTCCAAGTGGTCCACATGCCTATTCCCCATCACCTATGCATAACACAAGAGAACATACGCAGGCTTAGGGGGGCTTTGGACATCCTCGTGGTCCGTCATCGACGAAGGGCGACGAGACCGAAGCGCAAATGACCGAGGACCGATCCGGTCTCCGGAGTCGGGAGGGAAGTGTCGTCACTCGTGACTCTTCGAAGGACGAGGCTTCAGTCCCTGTTCTTAATCATTATTAAATATATAGTTTAACTTTCTTTCGTCGCCTCTGTCAGCAGTTTGGTTTCGGCCGAAAGGCTCCTCCGGTTGAACGGTCTGCTCGTTGTTGCAAGACGAAGAAGTTGCTTAGCAACAGGCCGTCTATTGCAACGTCCCAAGGAGACTATGAGACAGGATTTATGCGTTCATATTATAATCACGCTAACACGTGATACACACACACACACACACACACACACACACACACACACACATATATATATATATAGAGTGTATGATTATAATCATATAGATATAACACGTGATATATATATATATATATATATATATATATATATATATATATATATATATATATATATATATATATATATATGTATATATATATATATATATATATATATATATATATATATATATATATATATATATATATATATATATATATATATATATATATATATATATATATATATATATATATATATATATAGTAGGGTGAATCTCGACTCAGGATACAATCTCGAAGGCGAAGGGAAAGGGCACCATTGTCACAATTAGTTTATTATGCCGACGTTTCACGACAATTGCTATCGTCGCATTTTCAAGGCTGCAATGATTAAAAAGCCTTCTTACAAAAAGTCACATTAAAGCATCGACATATACATATAAATTATAAGCCCAATAAAAAAATAAAAACAGGGAATAGGCACAGGACATAACTGGACCGCAGAAGTAATAAGACTAAAACATAAGTTTTCTCAAGAGCCCAGGAAGAGCAAGAAAGGACGAAAGAAGAACATAAACAAAAGCAATTGGACAGAGGTTGTTTGAGTATTTAGTGCAGGGACCGCTTCTTTATAATAAAAGATTCAAGTATATTGAGGTCATTTTCATTTTAGGCTTTTCCTATTGTAGAAAAATTTTTATAATTAATACCAGTTTTGCACAATTTTACATGGTTTCTTATCTTTGAGTGGCCTGGATTATACAGTTTACATCCAGTTCTATAGCTTACACCTTTATGGGAATCTATGCGAATCCGTAGTAGCCTCCTCGTGCATCCGACGTAAATCCCACGATCACATGCTGGGCAAACATATTTGTGAACGATGTTCGAAGACAAGAGATGGCTAAGACGATCCTTGAATTTAAATAGCTTTCCGATACTAAATACTCAAACAACCTCTGTCCAATTGTTCATCGTTTAACCTTTTGTTTATGTTCTTCTTCTCTCGTCCTTTCTTGCTCTTCCTGGGCTCTTGAGAAAACTTATGTTTTAGTCTTATTACTTCTGCGGTTCAGGTATGTCCTGTGCCTATTCCCTGTTTTGATTTTTTATTGGGCTTATAATTTATATGCATAAGTAGATGCCTTAATGTGACTCTTTGTAAGAAGGTTTTTTAATCATTGCAGCCTTTAAAATGCGACGATAGCAATTGTCGTGAAACGTCGGCATAATAAACTAATTGTGACAATGGTGCCTTTTCCCTTCTAAAACCTTCGAGATTGTATATATATATATATATATATATATATATATATATATATATATATATATATATATATATATATATATATATATATATATATATATATATATATATATATATATATATGTATATATATACAGTATATATATATATATATATATATGTGTGTGTGTGTGTGTGTAATGTGTATATACATATATATATAATATATATACATATATATATATATATATATATATATATATATATATATATATATATATATACATATACCTATATATACAAATACATATGTACATATATATAGGTATATATACATATATATGTAAATGTATATATATATGTATATATATATATATATATATATATATATATATATATATATATATATATATATATATATATATATATGTATATATATATATTGTTAGGAACTTCAAGATGGTCTGAGGTTTTTAAGGTTCTTTCTGACCTGATATTTCAGATCAGTACCACAAAACGGGTATGATCCCTGACAAACCAACACTCAAAGAGCACAGTCTCAGAGAGGATACACAAAGCCACAAACTAAATTAACAATAATTTATTACAAAACAACACATAGCAAAAGAACCCCTCTGAAAACTGAATGATGGGGAGAAAAAAAACGCAACAAGCACACACAGTAACAAATCAGTCACTTCCTCAATCGCCT
>NC_089756.1:3487997-3592997 GCF_040412425.1 Macrobrachium rosenbergii | reverse complement strand
TTGGCTGTCTCTTTGTCCATCATGCCTGTCTGTTGGCTATCTCTTTGTCCATCATGCCTGTCTGTTGGCTGTCTCTTTGTCCATCACGCCTGTCTGTTGGCTGTCTCTTTGTCCATCACGCCTGTCTGTCTGTCTATTTGTCCATCATGCCTGTCTGTTGGCTGTCTCTTTGTCCATCACGCCTGTCTGTTGGCTGTCTCTTTGTCCATCACGCCTGTCTGTCTGCTGTCTCTTTGGCTGTCTCTTTGTCCATCATGCCTGTCTGTTGGCTGTCTCTTTGTCCATCACGCCTGTCTGTTGGCTGTCTCTTTGTCCATCATGCCTGTCTGTTGGCTGTCTCTTTGTCCATCACGCCTGTCTGTTGGCTGTCTCTTTGTCCATCATGCCTGTCTGTTGGCTGTCTCTTTGTCCATCACGCCTGTCTGTTGGCTGTCTCTTTGTCCATCATGCCTGTCTGTTGGCTGTCTCTTTGTCCATCACGCCTGTCTGTTGGCTGTCTCTTTGTCCATCATGCCTGTCTGTTGGCTGTCTCTTTGTCCATCACGACTGTCTGTTGGCTGTCTCTTTGTCCATCATGCCTGTCTGTTGGCTGTCTGTCTCTTTGTCCCATCACGCCTGTCTGTTGGCTGTCTCTTTGTCCATCATGCCTGTCTGTTGGCTGTCTCTTTGTCCATCATCTGCCTGTCTGTTGGCTGTCTCTTTGTCCATCATGCCTGTCTGTTGGCTGTCTCTTTGTCCATCACGCCTGTCTGTTGGCTGTCTCTTTGTCCATCACGCCTGTCTGTTGGCTGTCTCTTTGTCCATCACGCCTGTCTGTTGGCTGTCTCTTTGTCCATCACGCCTGTCTGTTGGCTGTCTCTTTGTCCATCACGCCTGTCTCCATCAGGCTGTCTCTTTGTCCATCACGCCTGTCTGTTGGCTGTCTCTTTGTCCATCTGTTGGCTGACTGTCTGTTGGCTGTCTCTTTGTCCATCATGCCTGTCTGTTGGTTGTCTCTTTGTCCATCACGCCTGTCTGTTGGCTATCTCTTTGTCCATCATGCCTGTCTGTTGGCTGTCTCTTTGTCCATCACGCCTGTCTGTTGGCTGTCTCTTTGTCCATCATGCCTGTCTCTTTGTTGGCTGTCTCTTTGTCCATCACGCCTGTCTGTTGGCTGTCTCTTTGTCCATCATGCCTGTCTGTTGGCTGTCTCTTTGTCCATCACGCCTGTCTGTAGGCTGTCTATTTGTCCATCACGCCTGTCTGTTGGCTGTCTCTTTGTCCATCACGCCTGTCTGTTGGCTGTCTCTTTGTCCATCACGCCTGTCTGTTGGCTGTCTCTTTGTCCATCACGCCTGTCTGTTGGCTGTCTCTTTGTCCATCACGCCTGTCTGTCTATTTGTCCACCACGCCTGTCTTTTGGCTGTCTCTTTGTCCATCACGCCTGTCTGTTGGCTGTCTCTTTGTCCATCACGCCTGTCTGTTGGCTGTCTCTTTGTCCATCATGCCTGTCTGTTGGCTGTCTCTTTGTCCATCACGCCTGTCTGTTGGCTGTCTCTTTGTCCATCATGCCTGCCTCTGTTGGCTGTCTCTTTGTCCATCACGCCTGTCTGTTGGCTGTCTCTTTGTCCATCATGCCTGTCTGTTGGCTGTCTCTTTGTCCATCAAACCTGTCTGTTGGCTGTCTCTTTGTCCATCATGCCTGTCTGTTGGCTGTCTCTTTGTCCATCACGCCTGTCTGTTGGCTGTCTCTTTGTCCATCATGCCTGTCTGTTGGCTGTCTCTCTTTGTCCATCACGCCTGTCTGTTGGCTGTCTCTTTGTCCATCACGCCTGTCTGTTGGCTGTCTCTTTGTCCATCACGCCTGTCTGTTCGCTGTCTCTTTGTCCATCATGCCTGTCTGTTGGCTGTCTCTTTGTCCATCACGCCTGTCTGTCTGTCTGTCTATTTGTCCATCATGCCTGTCTGTTGGCTGTCTCTTTGTCCATCATGCCTGTCTGTCTGTCTATTTGTCCATCATGACTGTCTGTTGGTTGTCTCTTTGTCCATCATGCCTGTCTGTCTGTCTATTTGTCCATCATGCCTGTCTGTTGGCTGTCTCTTTGTCCATCACGCCTGTCTGTTGGCTGTCTCTTTGTCCATCATGCCTGTCTGTCTATTTGTCCACCACGCCTGTCTGTTGGCTGTCTCTTTGTCCATTACGCCTGTCTGTTGGCTGTCTCTTTGTCCATCACGCCTGTCTGTTGGCTGTCTCTTTGTCCATCACGCCTGTCTGTTGGCTGTCTCTTTGTCCATCACGCCTGTCTGTCTATTTGTCCACCACGCCTGTCTTTTGGCTGTCTCTTTGTCCATCACGCCTGTCTGTTGGCTGTCTCTTTGTCCATCACGCCTGTCTGTTGGCTGTCTCTTTGTCCATCACGCCTGTCTGTCTATTTGTCCACCATGCCTGTCTGTTGGCTGTCTCTTTGTCCATCATGTCTGACTGTCTGTCTCTTTGTCCATCACGCCTGTCTGTTGGTTGTCTCTTTGTCCATCACGCCTGTCTGTTGGCTGTCTCTTTGTCCATCACGCCTGTCTGTTGGCTGTCTCTTTGTCCATCACGCCTGTCTGTTGGCTGTCTCTTTGTCCATCATGTCTGACTGTCTGTCTCTTTGTCCATCATGCCTGTCTGTTGGCTGTCTCTTTGTAATTCACGCCTGTCTGTTGGCTGTCTCTTTGTCCATCACGCCTGTCTGTTGGCTGTCTCTTTGTCCATCACGTCTGACTGTCTGTCTCTTTGTCCATCACGTCTGACTGTCTGTCTCTTTGTCCATCACATCTGACTGTCTGTCTCTTTGTCCATCACGCCTATCTGTTGGCTGTCTCTTTGTCCATCACGTCTGACTGTCTGTCTCTTTGTCCATCACGTCTGACTGTCTGTCTATTTGTCCACCGCGCCTGTCTGTTGGCTGTCTCTTTGTCCATCACGTCTGACTGTCTGTCTATTTGTCCACCACGCCTGTCTGTTGGCTGTCTCTTTGTCCATCACGTCTGACTGTCTGTCTCTTTGTCCATCACGTCTGACTGTCTGTCTCTTTGTCCATCACGCCTGTCTGTTGACTGTCTCTTTGTCCATCACGTCTGACTGTCTGTCTCTTTGTCCATCACGTCTGACTGTCTGTCTCTTTGTCCATCACATCTGACTGTCTGTCTCTTTGTCCATCATGCCTGTCTGTTGGCTGTCTCTTTGTCCATCATGTCTGACTGTCTGTCTCTTTGTCCATCACGTCTGACTGTCTGTCTCTTTGTCCATCATGTCTGACTGTCTGTCTCTTTGTCCATCACGCCTGTCTGTTGGTTGTCTCTTTGTCCATCATGTCTGTCTGTCTGTCTCTTTGTCCATCACGTCTGACTGTCTGTCTCTTTGTCCATCACGCCTGTCTGTTGGCTGTCTCTTTGTCCATCACTGTCTCTTTGTCCATCACTGTCTGTATCTTTGTCCATCACGTCTGACTGTCTGTCTCTTTGTCCATCACTGTTCTGTCGTCTGACTGTCTGTCTGTCTTTGTCCCATCACGTCTGACTGTCTGTCTCTTTGTCCATCACGTCTGACTGTCTGTCTCTTTTTCCATCACGTCTGACTGTCTGTCTCTTTGTCCATCACGTCTGTCTGTTGGCTGTCTCTTTGTCCATCACGTCTGTCTGTTGGCTGTCTCTTTGTCCATCACGTCTGTCTGTTGGCTGTCTCTTTGTCCATCACGTCTGACTGTCTGTCTCTTTGTCCATCACGTCTGACTGTCTGTCTCTTTGTCCATCACGTCTGACTGTCTGTCTCTTTGTCCATCACGTCTGACTGTCTGTCTCTTTGTCCATCACGCCTGTCTGTTGGTTGTCTCTTTGTCCATCACGTCTGACTGTCTGTCTCTTTGTCCATCACGTCTGTCTGTTGGCTGTCTCTTTGTCCATCACGTCTGACTGTCTGTCTCTTTGTCCATCACGTCTGACTGTCTGTCTCTTTGTCCATCACGTCTGACTGTCTGTCTCTTTGTCCATCACGTCTGACTGTCTGTCTCTTTGTCCATCACGTCTGTCTGTTGGCTGTCTCTTTGTCCATCATGTCTGTTGGCTGTCTCTTTGTCCATCACACCTGTCTGTTGGTTGTCTCTTTGTCCATCACGTCTGTCTGTTGGCTGTCTCTTTGTCCATCACGTCTGACTGTCTGTCTCTTTGTCCATCACGTCTGACTGTCTATCTCTTTGTCCATCACGTCTGACTGTCTGTCTCTTTGTCCATCACGCCTGTCTGTTGGTTGTCTCTTTGTCCATCACGTCTTTCTGTCTGTCCCTTTGTCCATCATGCCTGTCTGTTGGCTGTCTCTTTGTCCATCACGTCTGACTGTTTGTCTCTTTGTCCATCACACCTGTCTGTTGGTTGTCTCTTTGTCCATCACGTCTGTCTGTCTGTCTCTTTGTCCATCACGTCTGACTGTCTGTCTCTTTATCCATCATGTCTGACTGTCTGTCTCTTTGTCCATCACGTCTGACTGTCTGTCTCTTTGTCCATCACGCCTGTCTGTTGGTTGTCTCTTTGTCCATCACGTCTGTCTGCCTGTCTCTTTGTCCATCACGTCTGTCTGCCTGTCTCTTTGTCCATCACGTCTGTCTGTTGGCTGTCTCTTTGTCCATCACGTCTGACTGTCTGTCTCTTTGTCCATCACGCCTGTCTGTTGGTTGTCTCTTTGTCCATCACGTCTGTCTGCCTGTCTCTTTGTCCATCACGTCTGTCTGCCTGTCTCTTTGTCCATCACGTCTGTCTGCCTGTCTCTTTGTCCATCACGTCTGTCTGCCTGTCTCTTTGTCCATCACGTCTGTCTGTCTGTCTCTTTGTCCATCACGTCTGACTGTCTGTCTCTTTGTCCATCACGCCTGTCTGTTGGCTGTCTCTTTGTGTATCACGTCTGTCTGTCTGTCTATTTGTCCATCACGTCTGTCTGTCTGTCTCTTTGTCCATCACGCCTGTCTGTCTGTCTATTTGTCCATCACGTCTGACTGTCTGTCTCTTTGTCCATCACGTCTGTCTGTCAGTCTCCCTCCTGTCTCTCCTCCGAAGAAAAATTCAGGGGCGGTCCTCATTGAGAGAATGAGTCGGAAAAGTCGAGGGATTCCGGAGACGATTCGGAGCGCTAAGAAGTCTCTCTCTTACGAGGGAGACACCCAAAAGACATCCCCCGTCCCCCCTCCCCCCCCCCGCGCCCCCTTCTCACTCCATATAAGGACCGTCCTTTCACAAAAGGACCGCCATTCGTTTAATGCCATCCGGGGACAAAACCGACTAGTCCACTGGGAGTTGTTTTCCCGAGGCGGAGAAATAAAAAGATATACAAGATAGACAACTAAACGCCCGCCCATCTTTATTTTGTATAATCTTTAGTGCTAATACGTTCTCCACAACAGGGTCTCTTTATTTACATTTTAGTGTCGAGAAAGTATTGTTCTTTCGTCTTTTTATCAGAGTTGTCATAATGACACATGACACTTGTATCCAAGAATTCTCTCGTGTTTCATGGTTTATCGAAATGTCCATCTCATGGAAAATAGATATATGTGATACAACGATGTTTGTCCTTTTGTTTCTGTTGTTTTGTTTATTTCTGTAATCCACTTTGCTTTTTCTCTTGTTTACAAACGGGAAATTTCGGGTGCGATTCTGAAATTGAATATAAAAACAAGTAAGTTATTCTCTCCTCTCTTCCTTTTTTTCCAAATTTCGTTCTGAAGAAAAATGTATTGCATTAATTGCTTTGTGTGCTTATTGCATAGGCCTGTACGTCAATTTCTTATATTTTGAGGCAATAGCAGGGCAAAGGCCTACTCGTCAATTTCTTATGTTTTGAGGCAATGACAGGACATAGGCCTGCACGTCAATTTCTTATATTTTAAAAGCAATGACAAGGCATAGGCCTACAACTCCAATTCTTATATTTTGAGGCAATGACAGGGCATAGGCCTACATGTCAATTTCTTATATTTTGAGGCAATGACAGGGGATAGGCCTACAATTCCAATTCTTATATTTTGAGGCAATGACAGGGCATAGGCATAAAATTCAAATTCTTATATTTTGAGGCAATGACAGGGGATAGGCCTACAACTCCAATTCTTATATTTTGAGGCAATGACAGGGCATAGGCCTACATGTCAATTTCTTATATTTTGAGGCAATGACAGGGGATAGGCCTACAATTCCAATTCTTATGTTTTGAGGCAATGACAGGGCATAGGCATAAAATTCAAATTCTTATATTTTGAGGCAATGACAGGGCATAGGCCTACAATTAAAATTCTTATATTTTGAGGCAATGACAGGGCATAGGCCTACATGTCAATTTCTTATATTTTGAGGCAATGGCAGGGCATAGGCCTGCATGTCAATTTCTTATATTTTGAGGCAATGACAGGGCATAGGCCTACATGTCAATTTCTTATATTTTGAGGCAATGACAGGACATAGGCCTGCATGTCAATTTCCTATATTTTGAGGCAATGACAGGGCATAGGCCTACAATTCCAGTTCTTATATTTTGAGGCAATGACAAGGCATAGGTCTACATGTCAATTTCTTATATTTTGAGGTAATGATAGAGCATAGGCCTACAATTCCAATTCTTATATTTTGAGGCAATGACAGGGCATAGGCCTGCACGTCAATTTCTTATGTTTTGAGGCAATGACAGGGCATAAGCCTAAAATTAAAATTCTTATATTTTGAGGTGATGACAGGGCATAGGCCTACAATTCAAATTCTTATATTTTGAGGCAATGATAGGGCATAGGCCTACTCGTCAATTTCTTATATTTTGAGGCAATGGCAGGGCATGGGCCTACTCATCAATCTCTTATATTTTGAGGCAATGACAGGGCATAGGCCTGTAGTGTTCCTTTTTTTTTTATTATTCTTTCTGTTTATATCTGCTATTCGTTTAAGAAGATTACTTCTTTATAGATGTTGACCTCTCTAACTTTTGTTATGTAGTAGTGTGGTTTTCCCAGGAGACTTTAAGGCGACACAATTGATTTTTCTTTCTTCATTAGCACCAAAGAAATAACGTTACAATAGAAGTACAAGGTGATATGCAGTTCAAAATATAGGGTGAGTCAATGTGAGCCTGTCTTCTTATATCAACCCACAATTGGAGAGGCTTGCAACCTCACGCCTTCTTCTTTGTGCCTTAGCTGCTCCTTGTCTGCTCCTTCTCTTCTCTTATCTGCTGTCTTTATTTCTCTACTCTGCTCTGCTCTACTGAACTTTTTTAAAGATTTCTGGAAGTTAGTTGTCCAACCCCGAGTAGGCGGGGATCTTGTTTCTGCCCCACCTTTGTAGATGCTTAATTGGTCATGCAGATTACCTGAAATGCCCTATTTTTTGAATTGTACCTCCCTCAAAGAGGAGTTTCTAAAACACCAAAATTATGAATTTTTCTGGCTGTTATTCCACTACAAGGCTACCATGCTTTTTATTATGAATTCCTCTGATTACCAACTTGATTAAGTGCAGTCATAATAGCTTCGCAACTACGACACAATAATAATACGACCCCGAGTTTGGCTTTTATAATCATAACACAGGTTTGCATTTCTAGAGCGATTTTACAAATCGCTTTGTGATTTCGAGTTCTGGCCTTGTCATCACGATACAGCCAAAACAGAGATGTTTTGAAATTCTCTGTCTATCTGTCTGTCTGTCTGTTCGTTTCTTCTAAATCTCTCTCCCTTTTGTTCCTCGTTGGGCAAGTCAGTAGAGTTGTCGGCTAGCACTCGCTAGGCCTGAGTTCGAGTCTCCGGCTGGCTAATGAAGAATTAGAGGAATTTATTTCTGGTGACAGAAATTAATTTCTCGCTGCAATGTGGTTCGGATTCCACAATAAGCTGTAGGTTCCGTTGCTAGGTAAGCAATTAGTTCTTAGCCACGTAAAATAAGTCTAATCCTTCGGGCCAACCTAGGAGAGCTGTTAATCAGCTCAGTGGTCTGGCAAAACTAAGGTATATTTTTTTTCTCTAACTATCAATGTCTAGCAATGGAAGGTTTCTCTCTCTCTCTCTCTTTCGTTATTTTGATTAACACTTATGATATTTAGAATTCTTAGCTATCACTACAGGCCTCCACATCAATTTCTGATATTTTAGGAAATGACGGGGCATAGGCCTACTCGTCAATGTCTTACACTTTGATACAATGATGGGGCATAGGCCTACTCGTCAATTTCTTATATTTTGAGGCAATGACAGGGTATAGGCCTACGATTCAAATTCTTATATTTTGAGGCAATGACAGGGCATAGGCCTACACGTCAATTTTTTATATTTTGAGGCAATGACAGGGCCTAGGCCTACAATTCAAATTCTTATTTTTGGGCTCGGGCTGTGTCGTCCTGATGAAAGGTTCCCTTAGGCAGCTTTCTAGAGTACAAATACTGCTAAATGTACCAGAGAAAAAAAAAACAAAAGGGTCTGTGGAGTTCCAACCCCCACTGTGACTATCCAATATGGATATCGTGTAAGTAACAGGGACGTATGCAAGCATAGCCACAGCTATCTTACCCCACATAGATTTAACCTCGTCTGCTAGGAAGGGGTACCGATTGATATTGGGGAGCCGTTACATCGCCTTTGTCTCCCGATATCAGCGTGTGTAGCTAGCGACGGACCTACTTCATTCCCTTTTATCAGCTGACTAGAGTTTCATTCCCTTTAACTCCCTCCTGTTATTTTGCTGCTCTTTCTCTTATTTGGATCATGGCTTCGTCTTCTCCTCCTCCTTCTAAGAAGCTGAGTATTTTTAGACATTTAGAGAGACAATTATGAGCTCTCATCCCCTTTTAATGCCATTTAGCCAGAGTTTTTTGTGACCGGTTTCTGCCTCCTTGGCCGACTTCGGTCTCGCCGCCTTAATGAAGGTCATGATTATTTTATATATTTTATATATTTAATTATTTATTTATTTATTTTCGATAGGATATTTAGTATTTATCTTTATTTAGGTCTTTCTCTTAGCTAGCTTCGTCTGGTCCTTGGCCTTTGGCCTTCATTGGACTTCGATAGTTAGCCTAGTCCACCCGGGGGAGTTCCCTCTGAATTTCGGCGGACGTTGCGACCGTTCCCCACCCTTTGCTGGATGAACTTCGCTGTCGGCCGTCAGGGCTAGCCTGCCCCTTGTCCCGGCTGTCTTCGGACTTGCCTTTTGATCAGTTCCCCAGGTGGATGGCTACGTCTTCGGCCGACGTCGGCCTACGTGTCGGGCTGATTCTCCGTTCATGCTTCTCGCCCCCCCCTAGTGAGCTAGGACGTGAGTGGATGTTGCCCCCTGTGTCTTAGCGGTCGTCCTTGTCACCCTGTCGGTCACGGCTGCTTTCTGGCTACGGTTCCTCATCCTTCTGTGGATCTCCTCCACCCTTGGATTTAGCCTAGCCTAGCAGCTGTCGGCCGAAAAGTTGTACGGTCGTTGTCGGCCTCCCAGCTCGGCCACCTTGTCGGCCGCAGCCGTTTTCTAGTGTCGGTTCCTCATCCTGCCTGGATTCCCCTCCAACTAGGATAGAACCTAGCCTAGTGGCTGTCGGCCAACGTTCAGCTCGGCCGCCTGTCGGCTGTAGCCTAGCTGGGTTGCTGCTGTCCCTGCTTTCCGTCCGCACCCCTAGCGGCCATCTTGGGACTTTTGACACCCTCTCTGTATCTGGGAGTAAAGAGCCTTCCTGAAGGTTGGTTCTTCGGAATTCCCTTTAGCGGCTGCTCCCCCTTGAGGCTGTTCCCCTCTAGGCCATGTCCTTCCCCAGTCAGTCTTTCATCTAGCCCTTTGCCTCCGTTGATCGGTCGGCCCGGGCACTCGCCCCCCCCCCCCCGCCCCGATCTCTTTCTACTGACTGGGACGGAATTTTGAGTTCCGATTTTCAGTTTCCCCCTCCCTACTTCAGTGTTTCTTGCCCCCCGGCTTCAGTGTCTTCTTAGTGAATTATGAGGGATTTGATGAAGGTTGGTTATTCCCAGATAATGCCCATCTATCCTTCCTTAGCCTATGAATTAGTCATGAGCTTCCGCTAAGCTAGCTTGTCTTTATTTCTGTGAAATATATTATTTCTGTGAAATATTTTATACTAATTTAGGCTAAGGCTTGGGGTCTTCGGATCCATTTATGTCCAAAAAATATTCATTGAAGTTTTCTTCCTTACAGGGAGTGGTCTGCGCCCATCTCACCTGCAAGTCGACGGTACCCGACCCCTGCGGGCATAAGTGTTGTCGGAAGCATGCTGACTGCTCCTCCACCCGTGGCTCTGCTGTCATGTGGGACCCGGAAAAGTGTCGTTTCTGCAAGGACCTTCTTCACTCCGCCTGCTACGGACCTACCGTCCCCAAAAAGGACCGGAAGTGGGCTAAACGTGAGTTAAAAACTTGGGTATGTGGTTTTAGTAAAAATAGGAAGAGGGGTCAACCCTACCTTCCTTCTGAGGAACTTAGAGCCCTCCTCTTTCCTGATGCTCAACCTTCGGCGGTGTATAATGCCACTGTCCCCTTGGTGCAGCTGTCACCCTGGGACACCACTACCCCTGCTCTAGATAATTTGGATATTAATATCGAGAACATGCATCTGGATACCGAGACCGAGGAGCAGGTGGATACTCCTCGCTCGGGGGAAGAAGCAGATCTCTTGGGAGACCCCTCTGAGACTCTGTCCGGGACCACCTCCACACCTCTTCGTCTGTTTTCTCCAGCTGCCTCATCTACTGCTGTATCCGAGAGCGGTGAGACGTCCTTTACACCGTCTCGAAAGCTCCAGCCATCCCCAGTGTCTGGGACGGGTCCGTCCTTCACTGAGACTCCCTCAGAGGCACCCTTGACCACTGCCGCCCTAGACACCGCCCTGGATTTGAAACTGAGCTCCTTCCTGCAGTCCTTGCAGTCTCAAGTTCATGGGAAAATAGCTGAATTTTCGTCGGAGTTGTCAACTCTCAATTTGACTATACAGACTCTTGCACAACCGGCTTCTCCATTTGGTCAGTTGCCACCGGCCTCCCAACTTCCAGTCTTCAACCCACTGAACCCTTGGCATTGTGCTGTCACCATGCCAATGGCTGATGGCATTCTCCACTGTGGGGAAGGCCTAGGGACCAGGCCATTAGAAGACCTGGAATTTTACCCTAGTCAAGCAGCCTACCCCTATTGCTGTGTGAGGCTTAGTGATGAAGCCTTTTTCCGAGACGACACCATCCCCAAGGAAACGGTGATCTTTAAGCACTCTGCGGCCCAAAAGCTTCTCCTGGCGGAGATGAAGAAGGCCACCTGTACCAGTGCTCAGGCGTCAGCCTTCGGGAAGAATCTCACATCTTACTTGACGCCAGACAAGATGGTAGTTCCTTTCGCCACGAAGATGGCTCAGTCTGTTTTCAAGGCCGTTATTGAGGAAAAAGCCATCCCTACCCTTGAAGAGTGCAAGCCGACCTTGCTTGTCCTACCGAATGACTCTGAGATATGGAAAGGTATCCACCTCACTTTCAGCGTGGGGAAGCTGGCTAACGATTGCGCCAGTCAGCAATTTCAGGAACGATTACCCCTACTTTCCAAAGCCCTCCTCAAAACAGAGTATGAGAGCAGAGTCCGCCTGTCAGCCTCCCTGTCTCACCAGACTATGTTGGAGGTATTGATCAACAATAACCCGGGCAAGGACCTCTACACAGCCCTGGCTAAATCCCATGCGATCACCATTCAACGGGACTCATATGCCTTCTGTCAGGCATGCAGGGCATGTCGAAAACATATCCTTGCCAACGCCAAGGTTCGACATGAGCCAAAACGCCTGATCGACTCTTCTGTGTGGGATGATAAGCTATTCCCCGATGATCTGGTCAAAGAGATCCTCGATACCGCTGCCCGGGAGAATAGAAATCTTCTTGAGAAGTGGAATGCTTCCAGTTACAAGAGGAAGTTTACCCCTGGCCAAGGGCCTGAGCCCAAGTCTGCCAAGAGTTTCAAGCTGACATCACAACGTCAAGCTGGACCTCCTCCCCCCCGCTCCTGTGTACCGGATGCCGCCTCCTCCTCCTCCTTACCCGGCCCCCCTCTCCTGCCTACAACCCTTTCTATGAACAAGGTAAGGCCAACTTTCAGACCTACCACTCTGGACAGAACTTCCCCAGAGAGGTGGTCACCGTGGTAGTAAAGGTCGAGGTGCCGGCAACAAACTTCGAGGACACCGCCAAGGTAAACGCGGAGGCAGAGGAGCTGGACAAGGCAAACAATGAGACCCTTCCGGTAGGGGGTCGCCTAGTCTGCTTCAAACATCAGTGGACATTCAGCGACTGGGCATTCAGTGTAGTGTCCGAAGGTCTTGGATGGAAGTGGAAGTCTCCACCTCCTCCCCCCAAAGGGGTTCTTCCAGGACTCAACACCTTTCCTGGGAGAGTATGTTCAGGACCTCTTGGCCAAACGAGTCATCCACCTGGCCAAGTCCCTGTGATTTCAAGGCCATTTCTTCTGTGTTCCCAAGAAAGGCTCGGACAAGAAGGGGGTCATTCTGGATCTGTCGAAGCTCAACTACTTCATTCAGTGTGACAGGTTCCAGATGCTAAGTATTTTGCAAATACGAACCCTACTACCCCTTGGGGCATATACTATCTCCATAGTTCTTACTGACGCTTACTGGCATCTGCCAATGTCTTGTCGCTTCACCCCCTACCTTGGTTTCAGACTCAAGGCAAATGGCTTATGTATTCAGAGCTATGCCCTTCGGGCTCAATATCGCTCCACGGAACTCTACCAAACTAGCGGATACCATCATTCAGGTCCCTACGGAGTCGGGAAATTCAGGTAGCAGCCTATCTGGACGACTGGATAGTCTGGACGTCCAGCCAGGAAGGTTGTCTCCAGATGGCCAAGGACACCATGGCCTTTCTCCAGTCTCTGGGATTTCAAATAAACTTCAAGAAATCTCGTCTGACTCCGTCCCAATCCTTCCAGTGGCTTGGCCTAGACTGGAACTTGGTAGACCACCGTCTGTCTCTCCCCCTGTCCAAGCGTTGGGAAATAACAAAGAGAGTCTGTCATTCTTGAAACAGAAGGTGACTACCAGACGAATGCAAGAGAGAGTGCTAGGCTCCCTCCAGTTTGCCTCCATCACGGACCCCTTGCTCAAAGCCAGACTCAAGGACATCAATTGAGTCTGGCGTTGCAGAGCCACCAAACGCTTAAGAGATCGGCGTGCAGTCACACCCGACTTGCTGCGCAAACAATTGAGATCCTGGACCTCATCCCGAAGCCTCTCAAAGTCGATCCCTCTCGTTCATCCTCCCCCGTCGGTGGTCATCCACACGGACGCATCCTTGATGGGTTGGGGGGGCACTCCCCCTCCCAACAAGTGCAGGGAAATTGGTCGACAAAGTTTCAGAGCTTCCATATCAATATCTTGGAAGCGATGGCCGTTTTTCTATCCCTCAAATGGCTGAAACCCAAGAGAAGCTCGTCTGTCTGTTTGGTGCTGGACAGCAATGTCATAGTGAACTGCATCAACCGACGGGGGCTCCAGGTCACGCCCAATCAATCATGTCATGATAGCCATCTTCTCACTGGCCAGACGCAGGAAGTGGCATCTCTCTGCGACTCAACTAGCAGGGGTCAAGAACGTGATAGCTGACTCTCTGTCGAGAGCAGCACCCCTCGAATCGGAATGGGCTCTAGACGACGCATCATTCTCTTTCGTGCTGGACAAAGTCCCAGATCTCCAGGTGGATCTGTTTACGACAACAAACAACCACAAGCTTCCCCGATATGTCTCCCCGATCCTAAACCCTTGGGCTGTGGGGATGGACGCGATGACTCTCGACTGGAATCAATGGGGCAGGATTTACCTGTTTCCTCCATTCAACCTTCTTCTCAAGGTACTTCACAAGCTCTGGTCCTTCTGGGGCGTAGCTGCCATCATAGCCCCGAAGTGGCCGAAGAGCAACTGGCTTCCTCTGACACAGGAACTCAGCCTACGTCTGATTCCACTCCTGGCTCCAGTTCTCACTCAGGAAGTCCAGAAAAAAATTGTCTCCGCTTCATCCTGGCTGACGAGCAATCTTCATTTGATGATTTTCTCGAATTTGCAGTCCACAGACGCTTCGGATCCAGAAAGCTAACATAGGCTTCCTGGAGATCTACAAGGTGGAGGGCACTAAGAATCAATATAATTCTTCCTGGAAGAAGTTTTCGTCCTTCGTCCGTGAGCAGAATCCATTTGCCATCACGCTGGACTTCTGCATCTCCTTCACTCAGGAAGTCCAGAAGAAAATTGTCTCCGCTTCATCCTGGCTAACGAGCAATCTCCATTTGATGATTTTCTCGAATTTGCAGTCCACAGATGCTTCGGCATTCAGAAAGCTAACATAGGCTTCCTGGAGTCCTACAAGGCAGAGGGCACTAAGAATCAATATAATTCTTCCTGGAAGAAGTTTTCGTCCTTCGTCCGTGAGCAGAATCCATCTGCCATCACGCTGGACTTCTGCATCTCCTTCTTTAAATCTCTGCATGACCATAGTTTAGCACCTAGTACCATCAACACCTATAAGTCAGCCCTCAATAGGCTGATATTCTATGGCTTCAATATTGATTTTAATGATGGCCTTCTATCTAAGGTCCCGAAGGCCTGCGCTCGCCTTAAACCTGCTAAACCACCCAAGCCGATCACTTGGTCTTTGTCCAAGGTTCTCCAACTGGCTTCAGATACCTCTCATCGTGCAGTAGACCTGGAGTTGTTGACAAGGAAGACCTTGTTTCTGCTCGCAATGGCTTCCGATGCTCGCGTTTCTGAGATAGTGGCCCTTTCTCGTGATCCTGGTCACGTCCAGGTTTCGGATTCTGGGGAAGCTACCCTTTATCCAGATCCTTCATTCCTCGCGAAGAATGAGCTCCTCACCAAACGCTGGGGTCCCTGGCGGATCCCATCACTTCCACAGGACACCACTTTATGCCCTGTATCCTGTCTTCAGGCCTACCTCCAGTCCACTGCGGCTTGGAAAGGGGGGCAAACTCTTTCGTCGTACTACAGGTGCTAACATCTCCAAGGACGGTGTAAGATCCAAGATACTTTACTTCATTAAGACAGCAGACCCAGACAGTGTGCCTGCAGGTCATGATGTTAGGAAAGTTGCTTCTTCAATCAATTTCTTCCGACACATGGATTTTGAGGACCTTACGGGCTATACAGGCTGGAAGTCCCCTAAGGTATTCTTCAGGCACTACTGTAAGCAGATCCAAGAATTAAGCACCATCTTGTTGCTGCAGGGAAGGTCATTTCCCCCAAGTCTTAACAATGCTCATCTCTCATTCCATTGCCATATTCTGTACTATTATCTCCTTTATATTAATAGTTTGGTAATTTGCCTGGCCGAGTTTGGTCAGTAATGGTTACTTTATGCTTAAGTGATTTTTGGCTGACAAGTGTTATTGTCATGGAATGTTAAATTTAATATTGAATATTGTAATGAAATCCTATAAATGTCATTTGGTGTTTTCTTCCTGCATGTCCTGCTGTTGTGTACCAATTAATTATCCCTATTATAATTGTGTTGCTCACCACCTTGAATGTTATCTAATTTAATGGTTAAAAGGGACCAAGTCTCCCTTCTTTACTCTCGAGACGGTCTGTCCTTCACCTCGTCCTTTTATGTATAAGGAGCTCACTCTACCCACTCTTGGTTGGTTTATAGACTTTCACCTTCGGCTTTGCCTGAGGTTCTAGTATGGTCAAACCGCTCACAGACATGCATTTCATGGAGGTTGTCTTGGTTGGATTGACTTTTCATATCACTCCCCTGACGGGAATAGTCATTCTCAGGATGGTGTTCCTGGTATGGTCGGATTTAGTCTTCTGAGCAATGCAAATTTCTTTGGTACACTTTCATCAGGGCAACACAGCCCGAGCCCAAAAAACGGATTTTGACGTAGGAAAAATCTATCTTTGGGTGAGGTAGCTGTGTCGTCCTGATGTTACAGTTAGGCCTTCCCCGATTGCTCAGTGATGGATTCTCCCCAAGCAACTAGTCCGGCTTGAGGGAATGACGTAGGTCCGTCGCTAGCTACGCACACTGATATCGGGAGACATAGGCGATGTAACGGCTCCCCAATATCAATCGTTACCCCTCCCTAGCAGACGAGGTTAAATCTATGCGGGGTAAGATAGCGTTATCTCTAAAGCGAGTGCCCTAATGTTGTATCTGATTGCCCTCTGATTGTTAGAGGCATACAATCATCTAAAAATCATTCAACATAGCTGTGGCTATGCTTGCATACATCCCTGTTACATACACGATGTCCGTATTGGATAGTCACAGTGGGGGTTGGAACTCCACAGACCCTTTTGTTTTTTTCTCTGGTACATTTAGCAGTATTTGTACTCTAGAAAGCTGCCTAAGGGAACCTTTCATCAGGACGACACAGCTACCTCACCCAAAAATAGATTTTTCCTACTTCAAAATCTGTTATTTAGAGGCAATGATAGGGCATAGACCTACCTGTCAATTTCTTAAATATTGAGGCAATGACAGGGCATGGGCCTACATGTCAATTTCTTATATATTGAGGCAATGACAGGGTGTAGGCCTACTCGCCATTTTCTTATATTTTGGGGCAATGACAGGACATAGGCCTACACATTAATTTCTTATTTTTTGAGGCAATGACAGGGCATAGGCCTACAATTCAAATTCTTATATTTTGAGGCAATGATAGGGCATAGGCCTATTTGTCAATTTCTTATATTTGGAGGCAATGACAGGGCATAGGCCTACACGGTCAATTTCTTTTATTGTGAGGCAATGACAGGGCATAGGCCTATGTGTTAGTTTCTTATATTTTGAGGCAATGACAGGGCATAGGCCTACTCATCAATTTCTTATATTTTGAGGCAATGACAGGGCATAGGCCTACATGTCAATTTCTTATATTTGGAGGCAATGACAGGGCATAGGCCTACTCATCAATTTCTTATATATTGAGGCAATGACAGGGCATAGGCCAGCTCGCCAATTTCTTATATTTTGCGGCAATGACAGGGCATAGGCCTACATGTTAATTTCTTATATTTTGAGGCAATGACAGGGCATAGGCCTGCAATTCCAATTCTTATATTTTGAGGCAACGACAGGGCATAGCCCTACTCATCAATTTCTAACATTTTGATGCAATGACAGGGCATAGGCCTACAATTCAAACTCATCAATTTCTTATATTTTGAGGCAATCCAATTCTTATATTTTGGGCATAGACAGGGCTACAATTCAAAGTCTTATATTTTGAGGCAATGACAGGGCATAGACCTACAATTCAAAGTCTTATATTTTGAGGCAATGACAGGGCATAGACCTACAATTCAAATTCTTATATTTTGATGCAATGACAGGGCATAGGCCTACTTGCAATTTCTTATATTTTGAGGCATTTACATGGCATAGGCCTACACATCAATTTCTTATATTTTGAGGCAATGACAGGGCCTAGGCCTACAATTCCAATTCTTATATTTTGAGGCAATGACAGGGCATAGGCCTGCAACTCAAATTGTTATATTTTGAGGCAATGACAGGGCATAGACCTACAATACAAATTCTTATATTTTGATGCAATGACAGGGCATAGACCTACATGTCAATTTCTAATATTTTAGGCAATGGCAGACATAGGCCTACTCGTCAATTTCTGATATTTTGAGGCAATGACAGGGCATAGGCCTGCACGTCAATTTCTGCTATTTTGATGCAATGGTAGGGCATAGGCCTACTCGTCAGTTTCTTATATTTTGAGATAATGATAGGGCATAATCCTATTCGTCAATTTCTTACATTTTAAGGCAATGACAGGGCATAGTCCTATTCGTCAATTTCTTACATTTTGAGGCAATGACAGGGCATAGGCCTACACGTCAATTTCTCATATTTTGAGGCAATGACAGGGCATAGGCCTACAAGTCAAATTCTTATATTTTGAGGCAATGAAAGGGCGTAGGTGTACAATTCAAATTCTTATATTTTGATGCAATGACAGGCATAGGCCTTCTCGTCAATTTCTTATATTTTGAGGCAATAACAGGGCATAGGCCTATACATCAATTTCTAATATTTTGAGGCCATGACAGGGCAGAGGCCTACGCGTCAATTTCTCATATATTGAGGCGATGACAGGGCATAACCCTGCATGTCATTTTCTTATATTTTGAGGTAATGACAGGGCATAGGCCTACAATTCCAATTCTTATATTTTGAGGCAATGACAGGGCATAGGCCTGCAAATCAATTTCTTATATTTTGAGGCAATGGCAGGGCATGGCGTACAATTCAAATTCTTATATTTGGAGGCAATGACAGAGCATAGGCCTGCATGTCAGTTTCTTACATTTTGAGGCAATGACAGGTCATAGGCCTACAATTCAAATTCTTATATTTTGAGGCAATGGCAGGGCATAGGCCTACTCACCAATTTCTTATATTTTGAGGCAAAGGCGGGGCATAGACCTACAATTCAAATTCTTATATTTTGAGACAATGACAGGGCATAGGCCTGCACGTCAATTTCTTATATTTTCCGGCAATGACAGGGCATAGGCCTACAGTTCAAATTCTTATAATCTGATGCAATGACAGGGCATAGGCCTACTCGTCAATATCTTATATTTTGATGCAATGACAAGGCAGAGGCCTACACATCAATTTCTTATATTTTGAGGCAATAATAGGACATAGGTCTACACTTCAATTTCTTATATATTGAGGCAATGACAGGGCATAGGCCTATACGTCAATTTCTTATATTGTGAGACAATGACAGGGAATAACCCTTCAGTCAATATCTTATATTTTGAGGCAATGACAGGGCATAGGCCTACATGTCGATTTCTGATACTGTGAGGCAATGAGAGAGCATAGGCCTACACGTTTATTTCTTATATTTTGAGGCAATGATAGGGCATAGGCCTACATGTCAATTTTTGAAATTTTAGGTAATGACAGGGCATAGGCCTACACATCAATTTCTGATATCATGAGACAATGACAGGGCATAGGACTAAACGTCAATTTCTTATATTGTGAGACAATGACAGGGCATAGGCCTACACATCAATTTCTGATATTTTAGGCAATGACAGGGCATAGGCCTACACGTCAATTTCATATATATGTTGAGGCAATGACAGGCCATAGGCCTACACGTCATTGTCTTATATACTGAGGCAATGACAGGGCACAGGCCTACATGTCAATTTCATATATTTTGAGTCAATGACAGGCCATAGGCTTACACGTCAATTTCATATATTTTGAGGCAATGACAGGCCATAGGCCTACACGTCATTGTCTTATATATTGAGGCAATGACAGGGCACAGGCCTACACGTCAATTTCATATATTTTGAGTCAATGACAGGCCATAGGCCTACACGTCAATTTCATATATTTTTAGGCAATGACAGGGCATTGGCCTACACGTCAATCTCTTATGTTTTGAGGCAATGACAGGCCATAGGCCTACACGTCAATGTCCCGGTCACCTCCATGATCAGGTGTACCTCATTTACGAAAAACTACATTGCAGCATCGCAGAACTCTCCTGACTTCGTTGGTATTTTCCTATTTTTTCACCATTTTTGTGGAGATGTGTTATATGATTTTAATTCGGGGGATAATATAATGTTTCCTTTTGATAATCAGCAGAACTTAATTTAGATCAGTAAAACAACCATTGCTAATTTCATGAAGATGAAGAGAACCACAGATTAACCAACTTTCCTAAACCATTGCCAACCAGTCAGCTACTAGGAATGGTCGCAACGTAAGCAGTGGGCAGAGCTTAGCTGCAAAGAGCCGTGGATGTTGCTATAATATAATAACAATAATTGGGAAAAGATAATTTCTTTTTATTCATCCCTTCCTTTTGAATGCCGAATGGTATAACAAAATCATGAAAAAACTTACTTGTATCCATCTATTGCTTTCGTCTTCTCAACTCAAGACAACAGTAAAGAGATCCCTACACGAACGTTCCACAGCTCTTAAATAAACAGATCCCCATACTAACGTTCCATAGGCTTTAAATAAACATATCCCCACACGAACGCTCCATAGATTTTAAATAAACAGACCCACACGCGAACGTTTCCCAAGCACTTGAGTAAACGTTTCCTAGCTCCTAAGTGTGGGGATCACCACACGAACGTTGCCTGGCTCTTAAGCAAACAGATCCCCACACGAATGTTCTGTAGCTCTAAAGAAAATGGGTTTCTGCACGAAAGTTCCATAACTCTTAAGTAAATAGATCCCCACACGAATGTTCCTTAGCTCTTAAGTTAATAGATCCCGACACTAATGTTCCCTAGCTCTTATGAAAATAGATCCCCACACGAACGTTCACAAGCTCTTGAGTAAACATCCATAGCTCTTGATTAAATAGATCCCCACACAAACATTCCCTACTAGCTCTTAAATAGATCCCCACATGAACACTTCCTACTAGCTTTTAATTAAACAGATCCCCACACGAATGTTCCCTAGCTCTTACGAAAATAGATCCCCAGACAAAAGCTCCATAGCTCTTAATTTAAGAGATCCTCACAAAAACATCCCATATAAGCTCTTAGTTAAACAAATCTCCACACAAATGTTCCCAACTAGCTCTTAAGTAAACAGATCCCCACACGAACATTCCCCACTAGCTTTTGAGTAAACAGATCCCCACATGACAGTTCCCTATTACCTCTTAGATAAACAGATCCCCACGCAAACATTCCCTACTAGCTCTTAATTAACAAATCCAAACATGAATGTTAACTACTAGCCCTTAAGTAAACAGATCCCCACACAAACATACCCTATTAACTCTTAAGTAAACAGATCCCCACACGAACATTCCCTACTAGCTCTTAAGTAAACAGATCTCCACACGAACATTCCCTAATAGCTCTTAAGTAAACAGATCCCCATGCAAACATTTCCTACTAACTCTTAAGTAAACAGATCCCCACACGAAAATTCCCTACTAACTCGGAAGTAAACAGATCCTGACATGAACATTCCCTAGTAGCTCTTAAGTAAACAGATCCCCACACAAACATTCACTACTAACTCTTAAGTAAACAGATCCCCACACGAACGTTACCTAATAGCTCTCAAGTAAACAGATCCCCATGCGAACATTTCCTACTAGCTCTTAGGTAAACAGACACAACTCAAACGTTCCCTACTAGCCCTTAAGTAAAAAAATCCCTGCACAAACATTCCCTACTAACTCTTAAGTAAACAGATCCCCACACAAACATTTCCTACTAGCTCTTAAGGAAACATCACAACACGAATGATCCCTACTAACTATGAAGTAAACAGATCCCCACACGAACATTCCCTACTAGCTCTTAAGTAAACAGATCCCCACACGAACGTTCCCTACTAACTCTTAAGTAAACAGATCCCCGGACAAACATTCCCTACTAACTCTGAAGTAAACAGATCCTGACAAACATTCCCTACTAGCCCTTAAGTAAACAGATCCCCACAAAAAGTTCCCTATTAACTCTAAGTAAACAGATCCTCACACTAGCTCTCAACAGATCCCCACATGAACATTCCCTCCTAGCTCTTAAGTAAACAGATCCACACACAAATGTTTTCTACTAGCTCTTAGGTAAACAGATCCCCACACGAACATTTATTACTATCTTTTAAGTAAAGAGATCCTCACGTGAACATTCCCTACTAATTCTTAAGTAAACAGATCCACACACGAACATTTCCTACTAGCCCTTAAGTAAACAGATTCCCACACGAACATTCCCTACTAACTCTTAAGTAAACAGATCCCTACACGAATGTTTCCTACTAGTTCTTAAGAAAACAGATCCCCACACTAACTCTTAAGTAAACAGAACCCCACACAAACATTCTCTACTAACTCTTAAGTAAACAGATCCCCACAGGAACATTCCCTACTAACTCTTAAGTAATCAGACCCCCACACGAACATTTTCTACAAGCTCTTAAGTAAATATACCCCCACACGAACATTTCCTACTAGCTCTTAAGTAAACAGATCCCCACACAAACTTTCCCTACTAACTCTTAAGTAAACAGATCCCCACACAAATGTTCCCTACTAGCTCTTAAGTAAGCAGATCACCACACTAACTCTTAAATAAACATATCCTCACACGAACATTCCCTACTAACTCTTAAATAAAGAGATCCCCACACTAACATTCCCTACTAACTCTTAAGTATACAGACCCCGGCATGAACATTTTCTACTAGCTCTTAAATAAACAAATCCCCAAACGAACATTTCCTACTAGCTCTTAAGGAAACAGATCCACACATGAACGTTTCCTACTAGCTCTTAAGTAAAAAGATCCCCACATAAACATTCCCTACTAACTCTTAAGTAAACAGATCCCCACACAAACATTCCCTAATAACTTTTAAGTAAACAGATCCCCACACAAACATTCCCTACTAGCTGTTAAGTAAACAAATCCCCACACGAATATTTGCTACTAATTCTTAAGTAAACAGATCCCCACACGAACATTCACTACCAGCTCTTAAGAAAACAGATCCCGAAACGAACGTTCCCTACTAACTGTTAGGTAAGCAGATCCTCACACAAACATTTCCTACTAGCTCTTAAGTAAACGAACGTTCCCTACTAACTGTTAGGTAAGCAGATCCTCACACAAACATTTCCTACTAGCTCTTAAGTACACAGACCCTCACATGAACATTCCCTCCTATCTCTTAAGTAAACAGATCCCCACATGAACGTTCCCTAATAGCTCTTAAGTAAACAGATTCCCACACGAACATTCCAAACTAACTCTTAAGTAAACACACCCCAACACGAATGTTCTCTACTGGCTCATAAGTAAACAGATCCCCACACAAATGCTTAAGTAAACAGAACCAGACATGAACATTCCCTACTATCTCTTAAGTAAAGAGATCCCCACATGAACATTCCCTACTAACTCTTATGTATACAGACCCCCACACGAACATTTCCTACTAGCTCTTAAATAAACAATCCCCAAACAAACATTTCCTACTAGCTCTTATGCAAACAGATCCACACACGAACGTTTCCTACTAGCTCTTAAGTAAAAATATCCGCACATAAACATTCCCTAATAACTCTTAAGTAAACAGGTCCCCACACGAATATTCCCTACTAGCTCTTAAGTAAACAGATCCCCACACTAACTCTTAAGTAAACAGGTCCCAACAAGAACATTCCCTATTATTAAGTAAACAGATCCCAACACGAACGTTCCTTACTAGTTCTTGAGTAAACAGATCCCTACACGAACGTTCCCTACTAGCCCTTAAGTAAAAAAAGATCCCCAAATGAACATTCCCTACTAACTCTTAAGTAAACACATCCTCACAGTAGCTCTTAAGTAAAAAGATTCCTGTAAAAACATTACCTCCCAGCTCTTAAGTAAACAGATCTCCACACCAATGTCCTCTACTAGCTCTTGAGTAAACACATCCCCAAACAAATGTTTCCTACTAACTCTTGAGTAAACAAATCCCACACAGATACTCCCTATTAGCTCTTAAGTAAACAGATCCCCATACGAGTGTTCCTTACTAGCTCATAATTAAACAGATTCCAACAGGAACGTTCCCTACTGTCTCTTAAGTAAAGAGATCCCCACACAAACATTCCCTACTAGCTTTTGAGTAAACAGATCCCCACATGACCATTCCCTATTACCTCTTAATTAAACAGATCCATGAACGAACATTCCCTACTAGCTCTTAATTAAACAAACCCACACATGAATGTTCCCTACTATCCCTAAGTAAACAGATCACCACACGAACATACCATATTAACTCGTAAGTAAACAGAGTCCCACACGAACATTCCCTACTAGCTCTTAAGTAAACAGATTCCCACACGAACGTTCCCTACTAGCTCTGAGGTAACAAATCTTCACACTAGCTCTTAAGTAAACATATCCCCACATAAAACTTCCATACTGTCTCATAAGTAAGTAAATCTTACAAAAACGTTCCCTACTAGCTCTTAAATAAACAGATCACCACACAAACATTCCCTACAAGCTATTAAGGACAGAGATCCCCACACGAATGTTCTGTTCTAGCCCTTAAGTAAACAGATCCTCACATGAACATTCCCTCCTAGTTCTTGAGTAAACAGATCCACACACGAATGTTCCCTACTAGCTTATAAGTAAACAGATCCCCACTCGAACATTTATTACTATCTTTTAAGTAAACAGATCCCCACATGAACATTCCCTACTAATTCTTAAGTAAACAGATCCACACACGAACATTTCCTACTAGCCCTTAAGTAAACAGATTCTCGCACAAACATTCCCTACTAACTCTTAAGTAAACAGATCCCTACAGGAATGTTCCCTACTAGCTCTTAAGTAAACATATCCTCACACTAACTCTTAAGTAAACAGAACCCCACACAAACATTATCTACTAACTCTTAAGTAAACAGATCCCCACACGAACATTCCATACTAATTCTTAAGTAATCAGACCCCCACACGAACATTTTCTACTAGCTCTTGAGTAAATATACCCCCATACAAACATTTCCTACTAGCTGTAAGGTAAACAGATCCCAACACAATCATTTCCTACTAGCTCTTAAGTAAACAGATCCCCACACAAACTTTCCCCACTAACTCTTAAGTAAACAGATCCCCACACGAATGTTCCCTACTAGCTCGTAAGTAAACAGATCCCGACACTAACTCTTATGTAAACATATCCTCACACGAACATTCCCTACTAACTCTTAAGTAAACAGATCCCCACACAAACATTCCCTACTAACTCTTAAGTAAACAGATCCCCACACAAACATTCCCTACTAGCTCTTAAGTAAACAAATCCCCACACGAATATTTCATACTAATTCTTAAGTAAACAGATCCCCACACGAACATTCACTACTAGCTCTTAAGAAAACAGATCCCGACACAAACGTTCCCTACTAACTGTTAAGTAAGCAGATCCTCACACAAAAATTTCCTACTAGCTCTTAAACAAACAGACCGCCACATGAACATTCCCTCCTAGATTTTAAGTAAACAGATCCCCACACAAACGTTCCCTAATAGCTCTTAAGTAAACAGATACCCACACGAACATTCCATACTAAGTAAACAGATCCCCACACGAACATTCCCTACTAACTCTTAAGTAAACAGATCCCCACACAAACATTCCCTACTAGCGCTTAAGTAAACAAATCCCCACACGAATATTTCCTACTAATTCTTAAGTAAACAGATCCCCACATGAACATTCACTACTAGCTCTTAAGAAAACAGATCCCGACACAAACGTTCCCTACTAACTGTTAAGTAAGGCAGATCCTCACACAAAAATTTCCTACTAGCTCTTAAGCAAACAGACCGCCAAATGAACATTCCCTCCTAGATTTTAAGTAAACAGATCCCCACACAAACGTTCCCTAATAGCTCTTAAGTAAACAGATACCCACACGAACATTCCATACTAACTCTTAAGTAAACAGATCCCAACACGAATGTTCTCTACTAGCTCCTAATTAAACAGATCCCCACGCAAATTCTTAAGTAAACAGAACCAGACACGAACATCCCCTACTAACTCTTAAGTAAACAGATCCCCACATGAACATTCCCTACTAACTCTTATGTATACAGACCCCCACATGAACATTTTCTACAAGCTCTTAAATAAACAGATCCCCAAACAAACATTTCCTACTAGCTCTTAAGCAAACAGATCCACACACGAACGTTTCCTACTAGCTCTTAAGTAAAAAGATCCGCACATAAACATTTCCTACTAACTCTTAAATAAACAGGTCCCCACATGAATGTTCCCTACTAGCTCTTTAAGTAAACAGATCCCCACACTAACTCTTAAGTAAACAGATCCCAGCAAGAACATACCCTACTATTTAGTAAACAGATCCTAAAACGAACGTTCCCTTCTAGTTCTTAAGTAAACAGATCCCACACGAACATTCCCTACTAACTCTTAAGTAAACAGAACCCCACACGAATGTTCCCTACTAGCTCTTAAGTAAACAGATCCCCACATTAACTCTTTAAGTAAAAAGAACCCCACACGAACACTCCCTACTAAATCTTAAGTATAGAGACCCCACACGAATATTTCCTACTAGCTCTTAAATAAACAGATCCCCACAAGACCATTTCCCACTAGCTCTTAAGTAAACAGGTCCTTACACGAAGATTTTCTACTAGCTCTTAACTGAATAGATCCCCACATGAACATTCCCCACTAACTCTTAAGTAAACAGGTCTCCACACGGATGTTCCCTACTAGCTCTTGAGTAAACAGATCCCCACAGTTACTCTTAAGTAAACAGATTCCCAAATGAACATTCCCTACTAACTGTTAAGTAAACAGATCCCACACGAACATTCCTACTAACTCTTAAGTAAACAGATCCTCACACAAACATTCCCTACTACCTCTTAAGTAAACAGATCCCAACACAAACATTCCCTACTAGTTCTTAAGTAAGCAGATCCCCTCATGAACGTTCCCTACTATCTTTAAGTATAGAGATCCCCACATGAACATTTCCTACGTACTCTTAAGCAAGATCCTCACACTAGATCTTAAGTAAACAGATCCCCACATGAACATTCCCTCCTAGCTCTTAAGTAAACAAATCCCCAAACGAACGTTCTGTACTAGCTCTTGAGTAAACAGATCCCCGCACAAATGTTCCCTACTAGCTCTTCACTAAACAGATCCCACACAAATATTCCCTACTAGCTCTTAAGTAAACAGATCCCTATACGAATGTTCCCTACTAGCTGGTAAGTAAATAGATTCCCACAGGAACGTTCATTACTACATCTTAAATAAACAGATCCCCACACAAACATTCCCTACTAGCTCTTAAGGAAACATGTCTCCGCACAAACGTTCCCTACTGGATCTTAAGTAAGTAAACAGATCCTCACACGAACGTTCCCTACTTGCTCTTAATTGACAGATCCTTACACGAACATTTCCTATTAGCTCTTGAGTAAACAGATCCCTACATGAACATTCCCTACTAGCTCTTAAGTAAACAGGTCCCCAAACTAACACTCCCTACTGGCTCCTAAGTAAACAAATCTCCACACGAATATTCCATACCAATTCTTAAGTAAACAAATCTCCACACAAACGTTTCCTACTAACTCTTAAGTAAATAGATCCCCACACGAACTTTACCTCCTAACTCTTAAGTAAACAGATCCCCAATTGAATGTTCCCTACTAGCTCTTAAGTAAACAGATCCCTATATGAACATTCCCTACTAGCTCTTGAGTAAACTGATCCCCACACGAACATTCCCTACTAGCTCTTAAATAAACAGATCCCCAGATGAATGTTTCCTACTAGCTCTTAAGTGAACAGATCCCAACACGAACGTTCCCTACTAGCTCTTAAGTAAATAGATCCCCACATGAACGTTCCCTACTAGCTCTTAAGTAAACAGATCCCCACACAAATGTTCCCTACTAGCTCTTGAGTAAATAGAAAGCAACACAAATGTTCCCTACTAGCTCTTGAGCAAACAGGTACCACACAAACATTCCCTGCTAGCTCTTAAGATAACAGATCCCCACTCGAACATGCCCTACTAGCTCTTAAATAAACAGGTCACCATATGAGCACTTCCAACTAGTGCTTGAGTAAACAGATCCCACATAAACATTTCCTTGTAGCTTTTAAGTAAACAGATCCCCACATGAACGTTTTCTACTAGCTCTTGAGTAAACAGATCCCACACAAATGTTTCCTACTAGCTCTTGAGTAAACAGATCCCACACAAACATTCCCTACTAGCTTTTAAGCAAACAGTTCCCCACACAAACGTTCCCAACTAGTTCTTGAGTAAACAGATCCCCATACAAATGTTCCCTACTAGCTTTTAGGTAAACAGGTCCCCACACGAACGTTTCCTATTAGCACTTAAGTAAAGAGATCCCCACATGAACGTTTCCTACTAGCTCTTGAGTAAACAGATCCCCACACAAATGTTCCCTACTAGCTCTTGAGTAAACAGATCCCACACAAGCATTCCCTACTAGCTTTTAAGTAAACAGATCCCCACACGAACGTATCTTACTAGCTCTTAAGTAAACAGATCCCCACACGAATGTTCCCTACTAGCTCTTGAGTAAACAGATCCCACACAAGCATTCCCTACTAGCTTTTAAGTAAACAGATACCCACACGAACGTATCTTACTAGCTCATAAGTAAACAGATCCCCACACGAATGTTCCCTACTAGCTCTTAAGTAAACAGATCCCCACACGAACGTTCCCTACTAGCTCTTGAGTAAATAGATCCCCACACAAATGTTCCCTACTAGGTCTTGAGTAAACAGATCCCCACACGAACGTTTCCTATAAGCTCTTGAGTATACAGATCCCCACATGAACGTTCCTTACTAGCTCTTAAGTAAACAGATCCCCACACGAACGTTCCCTACTAGCTCTTGAGTAAATAGATCCCAACACAAATGTTCCCTACTAGGTCTTGAGTAAACAGATCCCCACACGAATGATCCCTACTAGCTCCTAAGTAAACAGATCCCCACACGAACATTCCCTACTATCTCTTAAGTAAACAGATCCCCACATGAACGTTCCCTACTAGCTCCTAAGTAAACAGATCCCCACACGAACGTTTCCTACAAGCTCTTGAGTATACAGATCCCCACATGAACGTTCCCTACTAGCTCTTAAGTAAACAGATTCCCACATGAATGTTCCCTACTAGCTCCTAAGTAAAGAGATCCCCGCACAAACGTTTCCTACTAGCTCATAGGTAAACAGATTCCCACATGAACATTCCCTACTAGCTCTTGAGTAAACAACCCCACACGAATGTTTCCCACAAGTTCTTGAGTAAACAAATCCCCACACGAACGTTCCCTACTAGCTCTTGAGTAAACAGATCCCCACACGAACCTTCCCTAGATCTTGGGATTTTGAGCAAAAATCAATAGCAGAAAAACGGAGCCGAAGGAGAAGACAGGATCTTCGCCTCACTCGTCCTTCCTCGGACGACGAGCCAGAAAAGGAGGGCGGCCGCCCGCGCCCGCCCCTTCGTCGGAAACAGATGCGCGAGGCGGTAACGCACCGGACGAGAAACGGGACAAAAAAGGAAAAACGAAAATACCTCGGCCTGTATCTGTAATGGGTCCCACAGGTGGACTCCTCCTCCCCCCGCTCCTCCGTCGCCCGTAAGGACTTCGGGACGTCCCAGACGGGGGCTTAAAATAAGCAAATTAGGAAACCGCTGTTATCATCATCATCCCACCACCGTCTCTCTCTCTCTCTCTCTCTCTCTCTCTCTCTCTCTCTCTCTCAACCACCGAGTATTTGACCAGAAGGTGACTTTCAAGGTCCACTTTGTTAGAGAGAAATTGTTTAAGACGGAACGAGGCGTATTTGTTTCATGTGAAGCACCCATAACAAAAGGGAAATTATTTGAAATAATGTGAAATGATAAGAAATAATACAAAATCATATGAAATAATATGAAAAAATGTGAAATCTTAAAATAAAACTGAGTTAATTCTAAGGAAACGGCTTAAGCGGTTATATACTGTTTAGTTTTTTTTCCCCGGCCAGAAACGTTTAAAACTGAACGAAGTAGAAACGTTACTGATATAACTATGCGTCAGGGTTGAGGTAATGCTATATAGCAGAATATTCTTGGCTTTATTTCTCATACTGTTGAACTGTGGAACAACGTCCTTGGGGATGCAATTGCAGCTTCAGCAGTTCAAGCAAAGATGCAGCGCATTACTACCCTAAGACAATTCTTGTATTCTAATAATTTGCTTACATTTTTATCTATTTCTTTAATATTTGTTAATTTATTTCTTTCTTTTTTAATAACAGCTCCTCTTTCTCTATGTCCTGTTACCCTCTTTTACTTCTTTCGAATGAACACCATATTCTTCAGAAGCTTGAATTTCATAAGAATTGGGTTCGTCTTCTGAATAATAATAATAATAATAATAATAATAATAATAATAATAATAATAATAATAATAATAATAATAATAATAATAATAATAATAATAATGATAATTTACTATTACCAGGCTCTGGATAACGATAGGAAATTCATTTATTTTCTATCCCATAAGAAAAAACTTGCCCAAAAGATCGGTACACTTCTTTCCAGCCATCGACAAACCTGTCTTGCCAAATCTTGGTGAATATAAAGAGAGAGAGAGAGAGAGAGAGAGAGAGAGAGAGAGAGAGAGAGAGAGAGAGAGAGAGAGAGAGAGAGATAGAGATAGAGAGAGAGAGAGGTAATTCATGATATTGAAGTAATGCAGCTGAAAACAGCCTTGTATTCGGCAAAAAGAATCTCCTGCTGTTTTTCTTCCCTGAGGGAAACAAAGCATAAACTTATTCGAGCTAAATTCTGTTTAAATTCGATAGGCTCATTTCGCTCCAAATTCTGTTCAGATTTTCTTAATTATCCCATACTTGGTTCCCATACCTGCCCGAGTGACAGGACCACTTAACCAACTGGCTCGTATAACAGCAACAGCAGCCAGCAGGCAAGAAAGGGGGGAACCTTCCACCCTCCTTCCTCCTCCCCCTCCTCCGCAGCAGCAGCAGGAGAAGAGGAGCAAGAATGTCCTGCTGGAACCGACAGGTGCAGAGGCGTGGGAACCGCCGATGAAGGACGAATCCCGCGTTCGTGTTATTCCTTTTTGCCTTTGTCCTTTTTGGGTTGGGGGGCAGGGAGGGAGGGACGGGAGAAGGTTGGGGGGACCAATTACACGAATTCGGACGCCGCTTGTGGCGTCCACCCTACCTTTTGAGTGGGTCGATCTCCGTAATTCACGGAAGGCGCGAAAGGAGGCGATAACGATGTGAAGTATCGACGGATTCCGTCCTCCCCTCCCTCCCTCCCTCCCCCTCCCTAAACGGCAATTCACAATCCTCCGAGTTCGACAGGTGTTGTCAGCCGCCTGGGAACCCTCCCTCCAATGATGTGCTCTGAAGGGGGCGACGTCCTGCAGCAGAAGCCGACGTGTGGGAAACTGGCCCTTATATTTTTCTCTTCCTTCCCGCCCCTGAATAATACAGGGCGGATTCTGAATTGGACCGCCGCAGTCAGCCCGTCGATGGACTGGGAAACAAACAGCCATTGCGCCACATAAGTCATAACCTGAAGGTGTAGTTATCGCATTAAAAATTACTCGTAGTACCGTGACGCTTGAAATGGAGAAACTAATCTGCAGTTATGTATGGGTACAAATATATTGAAAAATAAATCTAAACAGAGCTTTCTGGAATCTGGTCGATTCCCCTTTTCAATCTTTATTCAAAAATAAATCTAAACAGAGAGCTTTTGGGAATCTGTTCCATTCCCCTTTTTAAATATACTTAAAAATGAATCTAAATAGAAAGTTTCGGGAATCTGTTCGATTCCCCTTTTCAATCTCTATTTAAAAAATGAATCTAAAAAGAGAGCTTTCGGGAATCTGTTCGATTCTCCTTTTCAAATGTTTATTTAAAATCTAAACAGTGAGCTTTTGGAAATCTATTCGATACCCTTTTCAACTGTGTATGGGTATAAATATATTTAACCATACACAGCTGAAAAGGGGAATCGAACAGATTCCCGAAAGCTCTCTGTTTAGTTTTTTTTAAGTAGATTTATTTTTTATATATATTTAAATAGATTTATTTTTAAACAGATTTATATGCAAATAGATATATTTTTAAAAAGATTTATTTTTAAACAGATTTATATTTAAATAGGTTTATTTTTAAAAATTTATTTTTAAACATTTACATTTAAATAGATTTATTTTTAAACAGATTTATATTTTGATAGATTTATTTTTAAACATTTATTTTTAAACATTTATGCTTAAATGGATTTATTTTTAAACAAATTTATATTTCAATATATTTATTTTTGAACAGATTTATTTTTAAACAGTTATATTTAAACATTTATTTTTGAACAGATTTATGTTTAAATAGATTTATTTTTAAAAAGATTTATTTTTAAACAGATTTATATTTAAATAGATTTATTTTTAAAGATTTATTTTTAAACAGATTTATGTTTAAATACATATGCACCCATACATAACTGTGTAGCTGTTTCTACAATTACTGCATCAACAACCGAGGCTCCCTTTCACTCATTAGTCATAAAAACACCGATGAAGTCCAGCGTGGTCATAAAAGAAGCCCTATGGTACTCCACGGGATCATATGGCCTCACTGACAGACATCCTGGGACACTCACGCGGTTCCTTGAGGGAAGGGGGGATGGGAAGGGGGACGCGCTTGCTTGCACATGGAAGACATGGATACGCGACAGACCCAATCCCCTGTGTCTTTCGGCGCGGCGACCGGGCCCTGGGGGCATTGCAGCAAAAGACGAGGCGGGGGAGGTGAGACAAGACGCCAAAGTCTCGGAAACCGCCGACTGAAGTCGCACGCCATGACATGTGTGGCGTCCTTCCACATATCCATCCGCCCCTTAATAGAGGAGGAAGGATTCACTGGATCCTGGGCAGGACCTACTTGGGATTTAGGTTTAGCCCACGATGGGGGGTTCTGCAGGGGGCCATCGGTAGGGCCAGGACAGACCAGGGAAAGGAAGGCCCGGTAATGAATTTGGGAGCCCCGAAAAAGAACCATTTTTATGGATTTTGGTCTTCATTCAGGTGGTTGGTGTTCCGACGGGACATATAAGGGCCACACATCCCTCGATATAGCTTCTCCACATGGCCTACCGTGGGTGGGTGTATGCCCAAAAAAGATTAGGAATACAAGACTATCGGCTTCTTCTTTTAGGCCTAGAAAAGGAAGGAAGGCCTCCTTAAAAATGGCATGGGCCAAGATTATGGATCGCCTTATAAAGCACTCCTATCTCGGCCATCTGTCTGTCTGTTCGATTTGTGCATAGGACTCTCTCATATGGCTCGGAGGAAGAGGAAGAGGGGGAGGTTAGAAACACCTCTGGGTTTGTTCATTTGTCAGAAGCAAGGCCTCAAAACATTTCTAGGAATAATATAATAATGATAATAATAATAATAATAATAATAATAATAATAATAATAATAATAATAATAATAATAATAATAATAAAAGTATTTGTTCACTTGTCAGAAGCAAGCCTCAAAACATTTCTAGGAATAATAATAATGCTGTATATCAGGTCCACAATAATATTCAATGGTATTCTTGTTGATTTTATAAAAAAAGTTGCAAAAGCTTTCGAACCCCGTCCTGGGTTCATCTTCAGTCGAACTAAAAATTATTGACATAATAAGTAAATATGTTAGCTCCAGTGTCAAGTGTGGAACCAGTGGACGACATCAACGATGTGTTTTTCCATCGGACGAGGCGACAAGCAGGACGGTCAACTAGCCAACTAGGTGATTGCTTCTCCTCTTCCTATATTCTGCGTGGCTATTCTTCTTGATCTCCTCACCCGTTGTTGTTGTTGTTCTGCATGTGATTCATTGTTAGCGGTGACATCCTCGGAATCCCGGCTGTTATAAGGTGTCTGCGGGGTGATGTCGGCGATAACGGCAGCATCAGACGAAGGAAAGTAGGAGCCTGTCCTAACATTAAAACCTTTAATAAATGTTTTGATTACATGAAAGTTAACTAGCGGGTCCTCGTTAACGAACGACTTGTTTCCCTTAAATGATTCCCCTATATTTATGGCGGCGCCCTCGACTAATCTTCTTATGTTGACGTTGTTACTTTTGTGAATGATGTTGGCTCTATTCCAGTCCGGTCTATGATCGTTATTGAATGCGTGTGTAACTATTGCACTATTTTGAGAATGTAATGAGAAAGCCCGTCTATGTTCCACTAATCGTGTTTCTAACCCTCTACCGCTTTCTCCGAAATATTTACCTTTGCAGTCTTTACATGGTATTTCGTATACTCCCGGTACTATGGGGTTATTATGATTGTTGTTTTTTTTTATTAGGTTATTTCTTGTCGTGTTGGTATATTTGAAAACAATTTTAGTATTACCCTGGCTATTATTTACATATTTACTTATGTTATCTATGTTAGGGTTAAAAGGTGAGGTTAAAAATCTATTCGGTTTTCTTCTAATGTTATTATCTTTAGGGCAATAATAAGTCTTCCGGGCACGTGAGATAGCATTTTCAATGAAGTGGGAGGGGTACCTAAGGCTTCTGAAAGTTGCCGTCATGTGATGTATTTCGTCATTAATATATTCTGGATCACAAATCTTGAAGGCTCGTAATGCGAAGTTCATTATTACATTACTTTTGATATCATTATTATGAAAAGAATAAAAATGTATATAATTTTCAGAGTTGGTTGTCTTCCTATATACTGTGATTTTAAACTTTTGTCTACTCGAATCTCTAAAGATTTATACGTCTAAGAAAGGCAACTTGGAGCCAGTTTCTATTTCCACGGTAAATTTCATTGATGGTAGGATGTCATTTGCTATTTCTACTAATTTAGTTAGATTTCTTTCTGTCCCTCTGATGATTGCAAAAATGTCATCGACATATCTGACCCACAAGAGAGGCGTGGTTTCCCTATCACATCTGTTGAGAATATCTCGATCTAGAGAAGAAAGACCTACCAATAATAATAATAATAATAATAATAATAATAATAATAATAATAATAATAATAATAATAATAATTTTGTTCATTTCAGAAGCCAGCCTCAAAACATTTCTGGAATAATAATAATAATAATAATAATAATAATAATAATAATAATAATAATAATAATTTTGGTATCTATCTCCTTGATGCTCTTACCATACAGCTTGACGTCGTCCATGAACATCAGATGGTTAAGCCAGCATCCATCTTCTGCAGTACTTTTGTCATGGGAATCATGGCTACTACGAAGAGTAGTGGGGACAGTGAGTCGCCTTGAAAGATTCCTCTCCTGATGTTAACCTCTGCCTGTATTCCAGCTGCTCATTGTATTTTTAAGGAAGCTGATGGTGTTTTCCTCTGCCCCATATATTTTCAGGCATTCTATTAGCCACGTGTGCGGTATCATGTCGAAGGCTTTCTTGTAGCCAATCCATGCCATGCTTAGGTTGGTTCTCCGTCTCTTACTATTCTTCATTACCATTTTGCCTATTAAGAGCTGGTCTTTTGTGCCCCTACACTTCCTTCTGCATCTTTTCTGTTGGTGGGGGATGGTGTTTGTATCCTCTAGGTAGTTGTATAGCCTTTCACTGATGATAAATGTTAGTAACTTCCACATTACTGGCGGGCAGGTGATAGGCCTGTAGTTACTTGCTATATTTCCCTCGTTCTTGTCTTTCTGTACTAAGGATGTTCTTCCTGTGGTCATCCATCTGGGTGTATGGTGGTTTGTGATACAATGCTGGAGTTGTTCTGCTATTAGTGGGTGTAGGGCTTTGAAGTTTTTGAGCCAGTATCCATGGACTTTATCGGGACCTGGGGCTTTCCAGTTGGGCATTTTCTTTAGTTGGTGTCTGACTGTGTCGTGATCTCGGTGAATCTTTGTTTTATTCTCCCCATTTCTTCTGCCTTGGCTTCCTGGAGCCATGTTGCATGTAACTTGGTTCGGCTTCAGGAATTTCCTGGTGGTTGTCTTCCCCTCTTAGTTGGCTGTATAGTCTTTTCTGGTTGGTTTCGAATAACTTGTTCTGTTGGTATCCTTTATCCCTGTTCATGTACCGTTGGATTTTATGTGCTTTGGCTTTAAGCCTCTGTTTTATATCTTCTATTGTGTTGTTTAGTCCCTTCTTAGTCGGCTGCATTTATAAAACAAAAAAGCACCTCACCCCCAAAAAATTGCTACAAAAGGTTCTTCAACTGGTTATTGTAGTATCAGGTGTGCTTAATATATCAAAAGTCTACCACAATCTGACCATGCTAAAGGTCTGATTTCCAAGATGGGGTCTATAATAGCCCTTAAATCCTTAAAATGCCCGTTACTCTTTATTATTCAAACTAGATAAGTAATGCTGGGGCCTAACACCTTATTTTGGGGATCTGGAAGCCAGTTAACATATCTGCATTACACTGAAGTGATTATATACTCACAAAATCCAAGATGGCTGACCAATAAGGTCGCCATACTATGAAAATCTACATTATTCATTCTAATTTATTTTATACAAGTACATTTAGTGTCTAAACGCCTGTTTTGGTGATTTGGGAATCAAAAGAGCTTATCTGAATTACAGTATATTGAAGTAGGTCTAACTGCATATATACAAAATTTAATATGGAGGATCAATATGGCTGCCAAACAATACAAAAATACGTAATTACTTATTTTAACCCATTTTACACATAAATATACTGTCTAAACCCCTGTTTTGGGGATCTAGGAATCCAATAAATTTATTCAAATCACAGCGTATGACGATGATTACATATTTGTAAAGTCGAAAACAGAGGACCAATATGGCTGCCAAACTACAAAAAATCATCATTATTCATTTCAACTCATATTACAGAAGTAAACTTGCTGTCTAAACCAGTGTTTCAGGGAATATGGCAATCCAATTAGCCTATCTGACTTACAGTAAACTGAAGTGATATATATATATATATATATATATATATATATATATATATATATATATATATATATATATATATATATATACATACATATATACATATACATATATACATATATATATATATATATATATATATATATATATATACATATATATATATATATATACATACATACATATATATATATATATATATACATATACACACACACACACATACAAAATCAATGAAGGAGCAAAATAACTGCCAAATTATGAAAATCTCCATTACTTATTTCAATTTACTTTACTTACGTAAATTTGGTGTCTAAATCCCTTTTTTAGATTTTTCAACATCTAAGATGGGGGACCAATATGGCCACCAAACTTAGTGTAGTGATTACTGGTAAAGTGTTATAAATCCCGTATTATAAATTTCTGAAAAACCAGGTTTACAAATATTCATTGTCGCTTTCTTCTTCCTGCAAAGCTTGATTGTGAGGATTCTCACAGTTCTCAACTTGACATAGTCCACAAGCCGGTGTGCGTGGTAGTCCATAGCCTTTGATACTGCAAAGCGATTAACAGGCAGTTTTGTAATTACAGTGGACCGTCTGAAGGAGGCTTTCTGGTGCAGCAGTTTTCTTGCTCACAACTGCCACAGACTGACTGTCTTCCAGTTTCCATCCCCAAACCACTACGTTCATGTCACTTTCGTTATTCCCTCTGAAGGCTAACAAAAATTAATAGTAAATTAAGAAGACATCATTAAAATATAAGAGATTTCCTCACATGAGATGTTAAGCAGGTGAAGATAAAATGCTGAAATTTAATGGTAAACGGCCGTGGATGTTTCTCTCTCTCTCTCTCTCTCTCTCTCTCTCTCTCTCTCGCATAACCGAAGTTAGGTTTGGTTTCACTTAGTGCTTTTCACTTTAACAGAAAATGTCGAGAATTTACGAATGATAAAAAAAAAAATAAATATTTAAGAAATTTTAAATTACTGAAATTTAGTTCTTTTTATCTGCTATTATTATTATTATTATTATTATTATTATTATTATTATTATTATTATTATTATTATTATTATTATTATTATTATTATTATTATTATTATCTTTGAAGAAGACCCTCTTTGAGGCAAAGTTGGCTGAAAAGAATGGCACTGTATGCTCTGAGCTTATATTTCGCCTTCTCAACCTGGCGTATTATCATTATTATTATTAGTGAAAAATCCACAGTGGTGTAAATGTGAATATATATTAGAAATGCATATATAAACTAGAGCTTTAGAGAATCTGCTCGATTCTCCTTCTCAAGGAGAATCGAGCAGATTCTCGAAAGCTTCCGTTTGTATATATGTTACAGTCAACATGCGTAATCAGTCATTACGCGAAATGCCTGAAATTTCAGTCAGAGAGCGAAATGCACTTAGGGGACATTTGATCCCCCCAGGAGCTAGTACTAAACACGGCGAAATATATTTGACCCCCCAGGGGCTAGTGCTAAACACGGCGAAACAGTGTAGGTGACTCACTGTTTCGCCGTGTTTAGTACTTGCTCCTGGGGGGATCAAATGTCCCCTAAGTGCATTTCGCTATCTGACTGAAATTTCAGGCATTTCGCGTAATGACTGATTACGCATGTTGACTGTAACATATATATTTCTAATGTTTATTTACATTGACACCAATGTGGATTTCGTCACCATTTTAGTGACTCAAGCTATTATGAGATCTTTATGTAATCATTGTAATATACTGTGATTTAAATAAATTTATTGGATTCGTAGATTCTCAAAACAGGGGTTTAGACAGTAAATTTATCTGTGTAAAACTAGTTTAAATAAGTAATTACGTATTTTTTTTTTTTTTGATTTGGCAGCCATATTGATCCTCCATATTAAATTTTGTATACATGTAATTAGACCTACTTCAATATACTGTAATTGAGATACGCTCTTTGGATTCCCAAATCACCAAAACAGGAGTTTAGATACTAAATTTGCTTGTATAAAATAAATTAGAATGAATAATGGAGATTTTAATAGTATGACGGCCATATTTGTCCGCCATCTTGGATTTTGTGAGTATATAATCACTTCAGTGTAATGCAGATATGCTAATTGGGCTTCCAGATCCCCGAAATAAGGTGTTACGCCCCAACATTACTTATCTAGTTTGAATAATAAAGAGTAACGGGCATTTTAAGGATTTAAGGGCTATTATAGACCCCATCTTGGAAATCAGATCTTTTGCGTAGTCAGATTGTGGTAGACTTTTGATATGTTATGAAGCACACCTGATACTACAAAACCAGTTGAGAAACCTTTTGTAGCAATTTTTTGGGGGTCAAACTTTATTTTCAGCCGACTATCTCCTGTACTTTGTATTTCTCATTCAGTTCCTCTCTTGTTTTCTTGCTTTTAGCCTCTTTTCTGCCATTTGCTTCGGTTTACTTAAGTCAGATCTCATCGCCATGATTTGTTTTTCCAGGCGCCTTTTCCAAGGCGGTTGCTGTTTTGGTTTCTGTTGGGTTGGTTGTGATGGTGGTGTTGGTGTTTGTATCCCCATGAGTTCTACTACTAGTCTTGCTCCTGCATATGCCAGGTTATTTGTTTCTGTGATACTGGTGGTGTGGATTAGTCTCATTATTTCATTAACTTCACTTGTTTTCTCCCTTAGTTTCCTTGTGTTGCAGGCTTTCATGGGGGTGATCTTTGTTCTTTCAGTATCTGGCTTCGTCCATTGTCTGATCTTTTCCACCCATTCCGATCTCTTTGTTACATCTTCGGTGTTTCCTCATGTGCCGTTGTTTGGTAGTTCATCATTCCTGTCGTCTTCTGTGGTATCGTTTCAGACTGTAAGGATTGTATCTGGGGACATCAGGATGGAGTTTGAAACAGAAAAATGCGCCTTGGCCAACAAACGAAAAGGCAAAGTGAAAAGGACTGAAGGGATAAAGCTAACAGATGGGAATAGCGTCAAACGCATAGGCGAGACAGGATACAAATACCTGGGAATAACAGAAGGAGAGGATATAAAACACCAAGAGATGAAGGATATGGTCAGGAAAGAATATGTGCAGAGACTTAAAGGCGATACTCAAGTCAAAACTCAACGCCGGAAACATGACGAAAGTCATAAACACATGGGCAGTGCCAGTAATCAGATACAGCGCAGGAGTAGTGAAATGGACGAAGGCTGAACTCCGCAGCATAGGCCAGAAAACTAGGAAACACATGACAATACACAAAGCACCACACCCAAGAGCAAATACAGACAGATTATACATAACACGAAAGGAAGGGGGGAGAGGGCTAGTAAGCACAGAGAACTGCGTCAACATCGAGAGCAGAGCACTGGGGCAATAACTGAAAACCAGTGAAGACGAGTGGCTAAGGAGTGCATGGGAAGAACGACTGATAAAAGTAGACGAAGACCCAGAAATATACAGAGACAGGAGAATGAAAAACAGAACAGTGGAATGGCACAACAAACCATACTAAAGAACTGGCCAGCGATGAAACGTTGCAATGGCTACAGAGGGGAGAACTCAAGAAGGACACAGAAGGAATGCTAACAGCGGCACAAAATCAGGCCCTAAGAACCAGATATATCCAAAGAACAATAGATGGAAATAACATCTCACCTATATGCATGAAGTGCAATATGAAAGACGAGACCATAAACCACATAGCAAGCGAATGTCCGGCGCTTGCACAGAACCAGTACAAAAAGAGGCATGATTCAGTAGCAAAAGCCCTCCACTGGAGCCTGTGCAAGAAACACCAGCTAGTTTGCAGTAATAAGTGGTACGAACACCAACCTGAGGGAGTGATAGAAAAAGATCAGGCAAAGATCCTCTGGGACTATGGCATCAGAACAGGTAGGGTGATACGGGCCAATAGACCAGACGTGAAGTCGATTGACAAAATCAAGAAGAAAGTATCACTCATTGATGTGGCAATACCATGGGACACCAGAGTAGAAGAGAAAGAAAGAGAAAAAATTGATAAGTATCAAGACCTGAAAATCGAAATAAGAAGGATATGGGATATGCCAGTAGAAAATGTACCCATAATCATAGGAACACTAGGCACTATCCCAAGATCTCTGAAAAGGAATCTGGAAAAACTAGATGCCGAAGTAGCTCCAGGACTCGTGCGGAAGAGTGTGCTACTAGAAACAGCGCACATAGTGAGAAAAGTGATGGACTCTAAAGAAGGCAGGATGCTACCCGGAACCCCACACTACAAAAACCACCCAGTCAAAAAAAAAATTATAGTAAAATAAATAATAATAATAATAATAATAATAATAATAATAATAATAATAATAATAATGATGATGACAGGGTTTGTTCACTTGTCAGACTCAAGGCCTCAGAAGATCTCTAGGAATAATAATAATAATAATAATAATAATAATAATAATAATAATAATAATAATAATAATAATAATAATAATAATAATAACTGGGTTTGTTCACTTGCCAGACGGAAGACCTCAAAAAATATCTTGGAACACTACTTGGATAATAATAATAATAATAATAATAATAATAATAATAATAATAATAATAATAATAATAATAATAATAATAGCTTGAGTCACTAAAATGGTGACGAAATCCACATCGGTGTCAATGTAAATAAACATTAGAAATATATTTACAAACGGAAGCTTTCGAGAACCTGCTCGATTCTCCTTCTCAAGGAGAATCGAGCAGATACTCTAAAGCTCTAGTTTATATATGCATTTCTAATATATATTCACATTTACACCACTGTGGATTTTTCACTAATAATAATAATGATAATACGCCAGGTTGAGAAGGCGAAATATAAGCACAGAGCATACAGAGTGCCATTCTTTTCAGCCAACTTTGCCTCAAAGAGGGTCTTCTTTAAAGATAATAATAATAAAAATAATAATAATAATAATAATAATAATAATAATAATAATAATAATAATAATAATAATAATAATAATAATAATAATAATAATAGCAGATAAAAAGAACTAACTTTCAGTAATTTCAAATTTCGTAATATTTATTTTTTTTTTATCATTCGTAAATTCTCGACATTTTCTGTTAAAGTGAAAAGCACTAAGTGAAACCAAACCTAACTTCGGTTATGAGAGAGAGAGAGAGAGAGAGAGAGAGAGAGAGAGAGAGAGAGAGAGAGAGAGAGAGATCAACGGCCGTTTACCATTAAATTCCGGCATTTTATCGTCACCTGTGAGACATCTCTTGTAAGGAAATCTTTTATATTATTATAATGATGTCTTCTTAATTCACTATTAATTTTTGTTAGCCTTCAGAGGGAATAACGAAATAAGGCCCCTGAACTAACTGATCGAGCAATAGAGAAATTTGAAAGTGAGGAGAAATGCCAGAGGCCAGTGAAAACCCGGTTATATCGTGATCATTTTTGTGAAAATTATGTTTTGGATAGGTCGACAATTCATATATCCAGTTTTTCATATAGGGAGAGTGATATAATGAGTCGGTACATTGCGTCAAGCTGGCGTTACAAAAATAATGGTTGTATGTATAACCTACTGCATGAACATACTGTATACTATATATATATATATATGTATATATATATATATATATATATATATATATATATATATATATATATATATATATATATATATATATGTGTGTGTGTGTGTGTGTTGTGTGTGTGTGCTTATAAATATAATACATATATTATATATCATATATATACAGTATGTATATTTATGTATATGTATATATATACTGTATATATATATAAATATATATATATATATATATATATATATATATATATATATATATATATATTATATAATATATATATAAATATATATATATATATATATATATATATATATATATATTTATAAATATATATATATATATATATATATATATATATATTTATAAATATATATATATATAATATATATACATATATATATATATATATATATATATATATATATATATATATATATATATATATATATATATATGTCATTATAATTAGGGCGAAACTTACTGAGTAAAATATTTTCTTCACTGGCAGTAGGCTGTCTAAGTCTTACTATCTACAATTACTACAACGAGCTCTATTTCTTTGTAAACACTACAACATCTCAGTTTGGTTTTCATGACGTCATTAAAACAATTACAGGAGTATTTAACATAGATTGAAGCAAATTTAACCAACTCTCTCTCTCTCTCTCTCTCTCTCTCTCTCTCTCTCTCTCTCTCTCTCTCTCTCTCTCCCTCTCCATAGCAAAATGGTGATTAAATACAACAACGAAACCGATATAATCGTGATTACTAGGAATAACCTTCGCTAAATGACACCTGTAAACAGACATAATCACCCTTAACTATTAATAATTACATCGCAGGATATCCTCAACCAGGAATAATCCTCAATACAGGATATCCCTAACCAGGAATAAGCATAATCTCAGGATATCCTTAACCAGGAATAATCATCATCTCAGTATATCCTTATGCAGGAATAATCATCATCTCAGGACATCCTTAACCAGGAATAATCATCACCTCAGGATAGCCTTAATCAGGAATAATCATCATTTCAGGATATACTTAACCAGGAATAACCATCATCTCAGGATATCCTTAACCAGGAATAATCATCATCTCAGGACATCCTTAACCAGAAAAAATCATCACCTCAGGATATCCTTAACCAGGAATAATCATCATCGCATGACATCCTTAATCAGGAATAATCATCATTGCAAGATATCCTTAACCAGGAATAATCATCATTGCATGATATCCTTAATCAGGAATAATCATCATCTCAGGATATCCTTAACCAGGAATAATCATCATCGCAGGACATCCTTAACCAGGAATAATCATCATCTCCGGACATCCTTAACCAGGAACAGTCACCATCTAAGAACACCCTTCACCAGGAATAATTTTCATCAAAGGATATCCTTAACAAGGAATAATCCTCACATAAGACATCCCTAACCAGGAAAAATCATCATCTCAGGATATCCTTAACCAAGAATAATCATCATCTTAGGAGATCCTTATCCAGCGATAATCTTCATCCCAGGAGATCTTAAGCAGGTATAATCATCATCTAAGGACATCCATAACCAGGAATAATCGTCATCTTATGAGATCTTTAACCAAGAATAATCATCATCAAAGGACATCCTTAACCAGGAATAATCATCATCAAAGGACATCCTTAACCAGGAATAATCTTTATCACAGGGTATCCTTAACCAAGAATAATCATCATCAAAGGACATCCTTAACCTGATATAATCGTCATCTCAGGACATCCTTAACCAGGAATAATCATAATCTATGGACATCCCTAACCAGGAATAACTCTCATCACAGGGTATCCTTAACCAGGAATAATCATCATCTCAGGAGATCCTTAACCAGGAATAATCATCATGTAAGGACATCCTTAACCAGTTATAATTATGAGCAGAGTGTATCCTTAACCAAGAATAATCAACATCAAAGGACATCCCTAACCAGGAATAATCTTCTAATTACAACCTTAAACAGGAATAATCATCATCTAAGCACATCCTTAACTAGGAATAATCTTCATCTCAGGAAATCCTTAATCAGGAATAATCATCATCTAAGGATATCCTTAACCAAGAATAATCATTATCTAAGGACATCCTTAACCAGAAATAATCATCATCAAAGGACATCCTTAACCAGAAATAACCATCATCAAAGTACACCCTTAACAAGGAATAATCTTCATCACAGGGTATCCTTAACCAGGAATAATTATCATCAAAGGACATTCTTAATCAGGAATAATCTTCATTTCAGGAGATCCTTAACCAGGAATAATCGTTATCTAAGGACAATCTTAACCAGGAATAATCATCATCTCAGGAGATCATTAACCAGGAATAACCATCATCTAAGGACATCCTTAACCAGTAATAATCATCATATAAAGACATCCTTAAACTGGAATAATCATAATCTCAGAAGATCCTTAACCAGGAATAATCATCATCTAAGGACATCCTTAACCATTTATGATTATGTATCCTTAGCCAAGGATAATCATCATCAAAGGACATCCTTAACCAAGAATAATCATCATCTAGTTGCCTCCTTAAAAAGGAATAATCATCATATATGGACATCCTTAATCAGGAATAATCATCATCTCAGGGCATCCTTAACCAGGAATAATCTTCATCTCAGGAGATCCTTAATCAGGAATAATCATCATCAAAGGACATCCTTAACCAGTAATAATCATCATGTAAGGACATCCTTAACCAGTATAGTGGGGCAGATAAGAGTAATTTTTTAGAAGAATCGTGCAAATGATGATACAAGCATCAAATTTGGCACAATTGTTCTCCAAGGGATACTAATCAAATCTGCCCGATTGGCCAATTGAAAATCCAAAATGGCGTCCATTTTCCAAGATGACCGCCAAAATAACCACCCAAAGTTGATGTTTTGCTTAGAAATATTTGTAGTTGTCCGAATTGCATGATCTAAGTGTGGATTCCTATGTTTTTAAGCCTGCTGGTGTATATTTTCTAGTTTATAACGTGGGTAAGGCACTGTATTTAAGGAGTGATTGTCGGGCACTACCAAGGCACATTGGTGAATCACTGCTGTGAAACTCAGCAAGGGTTCAGTGTCAGCTAAGCAGGAAATTTATGTTGGCATCATACTGCAACAACCTACTAGTATCCCAAATGCTGCCTAATCAACACAAAATCAGTTAGGCAGCCGCACCTGAGTGGACGGGACGTGCCAGCGCGGGAGAGCCGAACCAAGGATAACAGGGTTTTAGTTATTTGGATGGTGTACAGATCGCACGGGATTTATGACAATGGATGAACGATCAGTCTAGGTGTATAGCACAGTGCAAGAACCTAGTTGTATCCCATCCAAGAAAGTGCCTATTATATATTACAGGACATAAGAGGCCTATTAAACTGTTACATGTACGGGGTGGTAAAAGGATAAACCCTCAACCCTGAACGTCATTGTAATTACGGATGCGAACTCTACTGGACGATCATGGAAAACAGACTGGACCAAGTGTTGCCTATGTCAGGAGGTTAAGAAAGAAGATCTAAAATCTCCCCAGGCCAATCCTGCCAGAAGAAGGGATGATGGATATACGAACCTGGCAAAGAATATTCCTCTGTTTCACTCACTCAATGCGCTACCAATCAAGCTAGACCCTGCAAGACTTGACGAAGGTTCTGGGAAGAGGAAACGTTGAGAAAAAATAAGGCACAATATCATGAGAGTTGCAGGCTTCTGTTCAACATCACAAAGTTACACCGAGCTGAAAAAAGAGCAAGTCATGTAGGTACTAGTGATGAGTCCATGAGAGCTCCAAGAAACTAAAACAAAAGAATGCTTCTTCTGTGAAACTGAAGGAGGGGAGCTTAGAGAAGCAATGACAATGCAAGTGAATAGGAGAATAAATGAATGTGCCAAAGCACTCAGTGATACAAAACTTCTCGCCAAACTAATTGCAGGAGATGTCGTAGCCCAAGAAGTGAAATATCACTTGTACAAACTGATGAAGAAGGCATATCATGATTTCTGCTCTGAAGAGTCTAGCATATCAGAAATAACCTTTGTGGATTGGTGTGAAACACGGAAGAAAGAGTCCGCAGTTCCAATCCTGGAGTCTGGTGCTGGACATGGAACTCACGATATTCACCCTCATCAGTTCATTCTGAGAAAGAGACTTCAACTTGTACCGTGAAGCACTTTCAGAACTGGTGCCTTACTTCATTGCAAATAACAATGTTAACTATGCCCGGTGGATCACTATTCACCTCCGAGATACGATGTCACTCGAACAACAACATCCAGGCGTGGCCAAGGAGTTTCACAATGGTAACTTCGTCATCCACAAGTCGAGAAGAGAGTTCTCTGGCATGGCGATTGATCAAGCGCACGAGCACAATAATGCAGTGATCAAAGGTGACGGAGGAGCAATTGGGTTGACAGAGGACCCGTCAGCACTTCGTAGGTGGATGGTCGCTGGACCTGAAGTTAGTCGTCTACTAGCTGGATACGAGGCCATGTCTGGTATGAAGGATGCCACATACAGCAGCAGACACCACGAGCAGACACCAAATGTCCAGAAATCTTTCTTTGAAAAGGTGAAATCACTCTCTGCAGTGATGCAGGAGATAGGTAACACATTTCAAGAAGAATCAGCAGACCTGATGGTGTTAGATACAAAGAACATTGCAGACCTAACTCTAGCTGAAATGGTAGCTACACATCACCGGCGAGGCAAAGAGCAGGTCCTATCATTTATGAAAGGGCTAGAGGATGAAGTTGAAAGTCTTTTCTATCATCCAATCAAGAAGAATCCTGTTTCATTCTTCAAACAAGAACAGGCTGAGGAAATCTCTAAGGAGAAAGTCCTAAAAGATGACTGTCAGTTATTCTCGCGACTGTTCATCTCAAGCCAGAACAGGCAGTGTGACTTGCAAGAATTCTTCAAGCACGAGAATCAGTCATACCCTGCATCTCTCAGTGACAGCGACAAGCTTCATACGTGTCAAAAGTCACAGCTGGTTGAAATTCTTGAAGCGCAAGTGAATGTCCCAGTGGGAGAACCAAAGGGAGATGCAATCATCATTGATGGCTCAGCACTTATCAATGCCTCACCTCCACGTACTTCAAAGGCATTTAAGGACTATGCCAAAGAAGACATCATCCCAAAGGTGGAATCCTATGGTGCTCGGTACAAGCGGGTGGACATAGTCTTTGATGTACACAAGAAATCAAGTCTGAAATCAGAGACGAGGTCAAAAAGGGGGAAATGAATCAGAAGAAGAGTGAGAGGAACTAGCAAGACACCAGAAAACTGGCAAAGCTTCCTTCGTGACCCCAGCAACAAGACTGAACTGTTTCACTTACTGGCCGAAAAGATGTGTGAAGCAGAAACGACAAGCACAGTCATCGTCACAAAAGGAGAGGATGACATTAGCAACACAGTGAAGTCTCTGGATGCTGTGTCCCCATGTTGTCACGAAGAAGCTGAGAGTCGAATATTTGTTCACGCTAGGGATGCAACGACTGATGGGAGCAAGTCTATAATCACCAAGGTTAATGACATAGATGTGCTAGTCATAGCAATATCTGCACTGCCATCCTTCCAGAAACTAGGTCTTCAGGAAATGTGGATTGCCTTTGACCAAGAAGCCCATATGCGATGGATTCCAGTCCATGAGGTAGTTTCTGCAATTGGGCTTGAGAAAGCTAGAGGGATCCCTTACTTTCACGCATTCACTGGATGTGACATTGTGTCTGCCTTCCGTGGGAAAGCGAAGAAATCTGCATGGCAGACTTGGAATGTATTTGATGATATTACTGAAACATTCATCAATCTCAGCCAGCATCCAACATTGATTCGTGATTTTGACATGCAGAGGCTGGAAAGATTCGTTGTCTTCATGTGCAACAGATCAAGCACAGCCACTCGTGTGGACGAAGCAAGACTAGATCTGTTTGCCCGCAAGCAGAGGCCGTACAACTCAATTCCACCAACACAGGCAGCCCTCAGAGAACATGCAAAGCGTGCAGCCTACCAGGCTGGGATCATCTGGGGCCAGGCAACCCACTGTAATCCACACATGAACAGTCCAGCTGAATGGAGATGGACACAGAAAGGAGAAGCATAGCAGATACATTGGGCAACACTACCACCGATTGCAGCAAGCTGTCAAGAATTGACAAAGTGCTCCTGTAAGAAGGTTTGCAAAGGAAGATACAAGTGCTCTCAGGCAGAGCTTCCCTACACATCACTCTGCAGCTGCATATGGGAACAGTAGCAGATCGAGAAACAGCAGCACGGTATGCATAACTTTGAAAATGCACTAGCCGGGACAAAACTCATTTAAAGAAAGACAAACATCTCGGTGGTCATCATGAGGAATATGTCTCAGAGTGCTTTTTAAACAGGAAAATATAGTTCAGCAGGCTTCAAAACATAGGAATCCACACTTAGATCATGCAAATCAGACAACTACAAATATTTCTAAGCAAAACATCTACTTCGGGTGGTTATTTTGGCGGCCATCTAGAAAATGGCTGCCATCTTGGATTTTCAATTGGCCAATCGGGCAGATTTGATTAGTATACCTTGGAGGACACTTGTACCAAATTTGGTGCTTGTATCATCATTTGCACGATTTTTTGTTATCTGCCCCACTAGTAATAATCATCATCTAAAGACATTCTTAACCAGAAATAATCATCCTCAAAGGACATCCTTAACAAGGAATTATCTTCATCACAGGGTATCATAACCAGGAATAATCATCAACAAAGGAAATCCTTAACTAAGAATAATCATCATGTTAGGAGATCCTTAACCAGGAATAATCATCTAAGAACATCCATAACTAGGAATAATCATCATCTCAGGAGATTCATAACCAGCAATAATCATCATCTAAGAACATCCTTAACCAGGAATAATCTTCATCTCAGGAGATGCTTAACCAGGAATAATCATCATCAATGGACGTCCTTAAGCAGGAATAGTCATCATGTAAGGAAATTCTTAACCAGGAATATTAATCATTTCAGGAAATCCTTAACCAAGAATAATCATCTTCAATGGACATTCTTAACGTTAAATAATCATCATCTCAGGAAATCCTTAACCAGGAATAATCATCATCTACGGACATCCTCAACCAGTTATAATTATCATCACAGGGTATCCTTAACCAAGAATAATCATCATCTCAAGATAACCTGGGATAATTTTCATCAAAGTACATCCTTAACCAGGAATAATCTTCATCACAGGGTATCCTTAAGCAAGAATAATAATCACCTCAAGATATCCTTAACCTGGGATAATTTTCATCAAAGTGCATCTGTAATCACGAATAATCTGTAACCAAGAATAATCTTCATCAAAGGACATCCTTAACGAGGAATAATCTTCATCACAGCTTATCCTTAACCTGGAATAATCATCATCTAAGGACATCCTTAACCAAGAATAATCATCATCTCAAGAGATCCTTAACCAGGAATAATCATCATCTAAAGACATCCTTAGGTGGGAATAATCTTCACCTCAGTAGGTCCTTAACCAGGAGTAATAATCATCAAAGGACATCCTTAACCAAGAATAATAATCATCTAAGGAGATCCTTAACCAGGAAAAATATTCATTTTAGGACATCCTTAATCATTAATGATCATTGTCAAAGGACATCCTTAACCAGGAATAATCATAATCTCAGGAGATCCTTAACCAGGAATAACCATCATCTAAGGACATCCGTAACTAGGAATAATCATCATCTCAAGAGATCCTTAACCAGGAATCATCATCATATAAGGGCATCCTTAACAAGGAATAATCATCATCTCAGGAGATCCTTAACCAGGAATTATCATCATCTTAGGAGATCCTTAACCAGGAATAACCTTGCTCCAAGGACGTCCTTAACCAGGAATAATCTTCTCCACAGGCTAGCCTTAAACAGGAATAATCATCATCTCAGGAGATCCTTAACCAGGAATAATCATCATCTAAAGACATCCTTAGGCGGGAATAATCTTCACCTCAGCAGGTCCTTAACCAGGAGTAATAATCATCAAAGGACATCCTTAACCAAGAATAATAATCATCTAAGGAGATCCTTAACCAGGAAAAATGTTCATTTTAGGACATCCTTAACCTTTAATGATCATCGTCAAAGGACATCCTTAACCAGGAATAATCATCATCTCAGGAGATCCATAACCAGGAATAATCATCATCTAAGGACATCCATAACTAGGAATAATCATCATCTCAGGAGATCCTTAACCAGGAATCATCATCATATAAGGACATCCTTAACAAGGAATAATCATCATCTCAGGAGATCCTTAACCAGGAATTATCACCATCTTAGGAGACCCTTAACCAGGAATAATCTTGCTCCAAGGATGTTCTTAACCAGGAATAATCTTCACCACAGGCTATCCTTAACCAGGAACAATCATCTTCAAAGGACATCCTTAACCAGGAATAATCATCATCTCAGGAGATCCTTAACCAGGAATACTCATCATCTAAAGAAATCTTTAGCCCATAATAATCTTCATCTCAATAGATCATTAACCAAGAATAATCATCATCAAAGGACATCCCTAACCGGGAATAATAATCATCTAAGGCGATCCACAACCAGGAAAAATCTTCATCTTAGGACATCCTTAACCATTAATAATCATCATCAAAGGACATCCTTAACCAGGAGTAAACTTCAATACCGGGCATCCTTAACCAGGAATAATTGTCATCTCAGGACATCCTTAACCTGGAATAATCAACATCTCAGGAGATCCTTAACCAGGAATGATCATCATCTAAGGACATCCATAACCAGGAATAATCATCATCTGAGGAGATCCTTAACCTGGAATCATCATCATATAAGGACATCCTTAGTCAGGAATAATCATCATCTAAGAACATCCTTAACCAGGTATAATCATTATCTCAAGACATCCTTAACCAGGAATAACTCTCATTAAAGGGTATCCTTAACAAAGAATAATCGCCATCTCAAGAGATACATGAAAAGGAATAATTATCATCTCAGGAGATCCTTAATCAAGAATAATCATCATCAAAGGACTTCCTTAACCAGGAATAATCATCATCTAATTACATCCTTAAACAGGAATAATCACCATCTAAGGACATATTTAACCAGGAATAATCATCATCTCAGGAAATCCTTAACCAGGAATAATCATCATCTCAAGACATCCTTAACCAGGAATAATCATCATCTGAGGATATCCTTAACGAGGAATAATCATCATCAAAGGACATCCTTAACCAGGAATAATCACCATCAAAGGACATCCTTAACCAGGAAGAATCATCATCTAAGGACCCTCTTAACCAGGAATAATCATTGTCTAAGGATATCCTTAACCTGGAATAATGATCATCTCAGGAGATCCTTAACCAGGAATAATCATCATCTAAGGACATCCTTAACCTGGAATAATCATCTCAGGAGATTCTTAACCAGGAATAATCATCATCTCAGGACATCCTTATCCAAGAGTAACTCACTTTACAGAGTATCCTTAACCAAGAATAATCATCATCTCAGGACATCCTTAACCAGAAAAAAATCATCTCCGGATATCCTTAACCAGGAATAATCACCATCAAAGGACAAACTTAATCAGGAAAAATCATCATCTAATTACATCCTTAAACAGGAATAATCATCACCTAAGGAGATCTTTAACCAGGAATAATCATCATATCAAGAAATCTTTAATCAGAAATAATCTACATCTCAGGAGATCCTTAACCGGGAATAATCATCATCTAATCACATCCTTAACCTGGAATAATCATCATCTCAGGAAATCCTTAACCAGGAATAATGATCACCTAATGACATCCTAAACCAGGGATAATCATCATCTAATTACATCATTAAACAGAAATAATTCTCATCTAAGGACATCCTTAACCAGGAAAAATCATCATACAAGGAAATCCTTAACCAGGAATAATCATCATCTCAGGAGATCCTTAACCAGGAGTAATCTTCATCTCAGGAAATCCTTAAACAAGCACATCCTTAACGTGGAATAATCATCATCTCAGGAGATCGTTAACCAGGAATAATCATCATCTAAGGACACCATTAACAAATAATTATAATCACAGGGTGTCCTTAACCACGAATAATCATCATCTCAGGATATCATTAGCCTAGAATAATTTTCATCAAAGTACATCCTTAACCACGAATAATCTTCATCACAGGGTATCCTTAACCGCGAATAATCATCATCAAAGGAGATCCTTAACCAGGAATATCTTCACCTTACAACATCCTCAAACATTAATAATCATCATCAAAGGACATCCTTAACCACGAGTAATTTTCATTACTTGGTATCCTTAACCAGGAATAATCATCATGTCAGTATATCCTTATGCAGCAATAATCATCATATAAGGACATCCTTGACCAGGAATAATTATCATCTCAGGAGATCCTTCATCCAGAATATTCATCATCTAAGGACTTCCGTAACCAGGAATAATCATCATGTCAGGAGATCCTTAACCTGGAATAATCATGTAACAAGGACATCCTTACCCTGGAATAATAATCATCTCAGGAGATCATTAACCAGGAATAATAATCATCTAAGGACATCCTTAACCAGTGATAATAATCATCACAGGGTGTCATTAACCACGAATAATCATCATCTCAGGAGATCCTTAACCTGGAATAATTTCCATCAAAGTACATCCTTAACCAGGAATAATCATCATCTCTGGAGATCCTTAACAAGGAATAATCATCTAAGGACTTCTTAACCAGGAATAACCTTCATATGAGGACATCCTTAGTCAGGAATAATCATCATCTAAGGACATCCTTAGTCAGGAATAATCATCATCTAAGGACATCTTTAACCACAAATAATCATCATCTCAAGACATCCTTAAACAGGAATAACTCTCATTACAGGGTATCTTTAACCGAGAATAACAGTCATCTCATGAGATCCATAAAAAGGAATAATTATCTTATCAGAAGATCCTTAACCACTAACAATCATCATCAAAGGGCTTCCTTGACCAGGAATAATCATCATCTACTTACATCCTTAAACAGGAATAATCATCATCCAATGAAGTATTTAATCAGGAATAACCATCATCTCAGGAGATCCTTAACCAGGAATAACCATCATCTCAGGACATCCTTAACCAGGAATAGTCTTCATTTCAGGAGATCCTAAACCAGGAATAATCATCACTGAAGTACATCCTTACCCAGGAATACTCATCATCTCAGGAGATCCCTAACCTAGAATAATTATTATCTAAGGACATCCTTTACCAGTAATAATAATCATCTAATTATATCCTTAACGAGTAATAATCATCTTCTAAGGCTATTCTTAACCAGGAATATTCATCATCTAAGGATATCCTTAACCAGAAATAACCATAATCTAAGGATATCCTTATCCAGGAATAATCATCATTTAAGGATATCGTTAACCAGGAATATTTATCCTCTAAGGATATCCTTAACCACAAATAATCATCATCTAAGGATATCCTTAACCAGTAATAATCATTTAAGGATATCATTAACCAGGAATAATCATCATCTAAGGATATCCTTAACCAGGAATACTCGTTATCTCAGGAGATCCTTACCCAGGAATAATCATCATTTCAGGTGGTCCTTAAGCTGGAATAATCATCTCCAAGGATATCCTTAACCAGGAACAATCATCATCTAAGGATACCCTTAACCAGGAATAATCATCTTCTAAGGATATCCTTAACCAGGAATAATCACCATCTATGGATATCTTTAACCAGGAATAATTATCATCTAAGGATATCCTTAACCAGGAATACTAATCATCTTAGGAGATCCTTAACCGGGAATAATCGTAATCTCAGGATATCCTTAACCAGGAACAATCATCTTCTAAGGACACCCTTAACCACAAATAATCATCATCTAAGGATATCATTAACCAGGAATAATCATCATCTCAGGATATCCTTAACCAGGAATAATCATTATCTAAGGATATCCTTAACCAGGAATAATCATCATCTAAGGACACCCTTAACCAGGAATAATCGTCATCGAAGGATATCCTTAACCAGGAATAATCATTATCTAAGGATATCCTTAACCAGGAATAATCATCATCTAAGGTTATCCTTAACCAGGAAAAATCATCATCTTAGGATATCCTTAACCAGGAATAATCATCACCTCACGATACCCTTAACCATCCTTAACCAGGAATAATCATCATCTAAGGATATCCTTAACCAGGAATAATAATCATCTAAGGACACCCTTAACCAGGAATAATCATCATCTAAGGATATCCTTAACCAGGAATAATCATCATCACAGGATACCCTTAACCAGGAATACTCATCACCTTAGGAGATCCTTAACCAGTAATAATTATCTTCAAGGATATCCTTTACCATGAATAATCATCTAATTATATCCTTAACCAGGAATAATCATCTTCAAGGATATCCTTAACCAGGAACAATCATCATCTAAGGATATCCTCAACCACAAATAGTCACCATCTAATTATATCGTTAACCAGGAATACTCATCATCTTAGGAGATCCTTAACCAGAAATAATCATCTTCAAGGATATCCTTAACCAGGAACAATCATTATCTAAGGATATCCTTAACCACAAATAATCATCTAAGGATATCCTTAACCAGAAATAATCATCATCTAAGGACACCCTTAACCAGGAATAGTTATCATCATAGGATATCCTTAACCAGGAATAATCATCATCTCAGGATACCCTTAACCAGGAATACTCATCATCTTAGGAGATCCTTAACCAGTAGTACTCAGCATCTAAGGACATCCTTTACCAGGAATAATCGTCATCTCAGGAGATCCTTAACCAGGAATAATCATCTTCAATGATATCCTTAACCAGGAGCAATCATTTTTAAGGATATCCTTAACCACAAATAATCATCATCTAAGGATATCCTTAACCAGGAATAATCATCATATAAGGATATCCTTAACCAGGAATAATCATCATCTCAGGAGACCCTTAACCAGGAATACTCATCATCTTAGGAGATCCTTAACCAGCGATAATCATCTTCAAGTACATCCTTTACCAGGCATAATCATCATCTAATTATATCCTTGACCAGGAATAATCTTCTTCAAGGATATCCTTAACCAGGAACAATCATCATCTAAGGATATCCTTAACCACAAATAATCATCATCTAATTATATCCTTAACCAGGAATACTCATCATCTTAGGAGATCCATACCCAGGAATAACCATCATCTAAGGATATCCTCAACCAGAAATAAACACCATCTAAGGATATCCTTAACCAGAAATAATTATCATCTAAGGATATCCTTAACCAGAAATACTCATCATCTTAGGACATCCTTTACCAGGAATAATCATCGTCTAATTATATCCTCAACCATGAATAATCATTTTCAAGGGTATCCTTAACCAGGAACAATCATTATCTAAGGATATCCTTAGCCACAAATAATCATCATCTAAGGATATCCTTAGTCACAAATAATAATCATCTAAGGATATCCTTAACCAGGAATAATGATCATCTAAGGACATCCTTTATCAGGAATAATCATCATTCCAATTATATCCTTAACCAGGAATAATCATCTTTAAGGATATCATTAACCAGGAACAATCATCATCTAAGGATATCCTTAACCAGAAATAATCATCATCCAAGGATATCCTTAACCAGAAATAATCATCATCTAAGAATATCCTTAACCAGAAATAATCATCATCTAAGGATATCCTTAACCAGAAATAATCATCATCTAAGGATATCCTTAGCCATAAATAATCATCATCTAAGGACATCATTTACCAGGAATAATCATCATCCAATTATATCCTTAACCAGGAATAATCATCTTCAATGATATCCTTAACCAGGAACAATCAATATCTAAGGATATCCTTAACCACAAATAATCATCATCTAAGGATATCCTTAACCAGAAATAGTCATCATCTAAGGATATCCTTAACCACAAATAATTATCATCTAAGGGGATCCTTAACCAGGAATAATCATCATCTCAGGATACCCTTAACCAGGAATACTCATCATCTTAGGAGATCCTTAACCAGGAATAATAATCTTCAAGGATATCCTTAACCATTAACAATCATCATCGAAGGATACCTTTAACCAGGAACAATCATCATCTAAGGACACCCTTACCAGGAACAATCGTAATCACGGGATATCCTTATCCAGTAATAATCGTCTATGGACATTCTTATATCATTAGGGTAACCTTAAAGAGTATTGTTCATTATAACAAAAGACACCTTTAAGCAGATATGCTCCTCACAAAAGGCCATTCTCCCACAAGAATAATCAAGAATAATTAAGAATAATCACATATTATTATCCTTACAAAAAGATAACTGCAGTAACTTTTGTTCACTGTTCTTGCCTTCACTTAGTATTCCAAAAAAGGATGAACTTGATTTCTCAGCTGTTCTCTCTTTCTCAAGATTATATGAATCTGTTCTTCGTTATCTCACTGTGCTTCCAGTTGATGAACAGAAAGGGCGTCCCCCCCTCACTGTCTGACAACGGGAAGTTGCCTGATGGAAGTGTGCTTTGATATTCTACCTGCCGCTTATCAGTGAAACAGGTAACACCGACTTGGCCCAGTACTGAACTCCCCTCACTCTCTCTCTCTCTCTCTCTCTTTCCTTTTCGAATAGGTCTAAAAGATTTTATTTTTGGAAAACCGCATAAATCGTGATTTTACAAAGTTGCATTATAAGTAGCCAACTTTCTGCATTGCTTGATGTCTAATGACTGCCTTCGTCTTGGTGAGGTAAATACTACGTCGTCGAGGCTTTTTTTTTTTTTTTTTTTTTTTTTGAGAACGGCACAGCAATCACGATTTTGAGAAGTTGGCGTTTGAAGTACCTCCTGCTTTGCGAGAATGCTCTGATGATGTTTCGCCTCGGTGAGGTAAATATTACCGCTTTTCGAGAAAACGGCACAAAAATCACGATTCTGAATGATGTGATCACTGGCTTAGTGTCTGTAAGGAAAATACTACCTCGTCGAGGCTTTCTGTTATTTTTGATAATACTAAAATCCGAGTGGATCTGATCTTGTTTGTCCTCCACCGGGTGACAGTAGGGGAGACATGACACAGACACCCACCTCCTGCAAACAAGTTTGTCCGCCCCTGGTGGGGGAGGGTGGGTAGGTAGGGGAAAGGGAGGGTAGGGGAGGCATCCACCCTCCTCCTGCAAGCCTGTTTGTTCACCCCAGGTGGAGGGGGGGATAGGTATGGGATCGGGAGGGTAGGGGAGACTGCAGCCCCGGGTTCCAGCGCTTGTAGCGCATGCCAACAAGCTTGCTTTGGTATAATGATGATAGTGCATATATTGACAGAGCAATGACTACTCACGCCTGTCAGTAGTTTTAACTTTCTCCACCCTATATGGAACCCACAGCAGTCGAATGAGAATCAGGTGTATAATTTACTGCATATGTGTGTGTGTGTGTGTGAGATAGAGAGAGAGAGAGAGAGGTACAAAATTTACTGTTGTATGAGAGAGAGAGAGAGAGAGAGAGAGAGAGAGAGAGAGAGAGAGAGAGAAACGCATCAAAGGGAAGTCAAAGACGAAACGGTTATATCTGTGGTACTAACAAACACGGGACAAGAATGTAACGGCCATACAAGAAGGGGAGGGGGGGAGAGGGAGAGAGAGAGAGAGAGAGAGAGAGAGAGAGAGAGAGAGAGAGAGAGAGAGAGAGAGAGAGAGATTCCCCGAAACCCGGATAAGCTGGAAAAGGCGACGTGACTTCTGGATGAATGCTGGACTTAGATAAGTGTTTCTTTTTCTTCTTCTTTTCTCTTCTCTTGACAAAGATCACCTATGTCTCCCACACCCACCTAACGACTGAGACTCTCTCTCTCTCTCTCTCTCTCTCTCTCTCTCTCTCTCACACACACACACACACACATACACAGTAAATTATGCACCCCCTGCTCTCTCTCTCTCTCTCTCTCTCTCTCTCTCTCTACTCGATTTCCCAATAGAGCGTGGGCGGCCGGAGTAAGGAAAATGAAAAACACAGGGACAGTTGCCTGGTGGCCTTTGTATTAATCTTGTTTAATTGTAAAATCGAACAAGAACTAAAATTACCGTTTACAGTAATAAACAACACTCAAAAAGGGAATCACAAAACCTAATAAATATCCTACAAAAAGGATATAAAAAAAGGATAGAAATGACTCATCTTCACCCGCCATTAGGGACCGAATGAAAATATCACTTAAGTCAAAATTTAATTCTGAAAATAAAATGACTATTTAGATCTCACAAGACTGATGTTGCCATCATAAAGTTGGCCGCGAAGAGGAAGGATCTAACGCTTTACAAACTTCAGAAAGATTATTATTATTATTATTATTATTATTATTATTATTATTATTATTATTATTATTATTATTATTATTATTATTATTATTATTCAGAGGATGAACCATACTCATATGGAACAAGCCCACCAAAAGGCCATTGATTTGAAATTCAGTCTTCCAGAGAATAGCCTACGGTGTTCATTAGAATGAAGCAACAGAAGGGGTAATAGGAAATACAGAAAGAAGGGATCAGTTATTAGGAAAGGAAAAATAAATTAACAAATTAAAAAATAATTAGATAAAAATGTAAATCACAACAGGAAATACGGAAGTAGAGATCAGTTATTAGAAAAGAATAAAGTAAATTAACAAACACGCGCAAACAACGGACTGTTGTATGTGTACATAGGCTCAAACAAATTCCTTATGCAAACGCACGCATGCGCAGCCGACACGTGCACGGGCAGGAGAAAAGAGGCATGCTTGAGCATAAATTTCCCCGCTAGGCAGAATGGCGTGTCACGCGGAGCAAGATTTCCGCAGTCGCCTGTGTCACGCGTAAGATCTCAGTTTCTTTGATCGCCTCGTCCATGGGAAAGAAAGAGAGGTCGTGGCGGAACACACAGGAGAGGGGATTCTCGAGGGGATTGACGCGGCCTCTGAGCAGAATAAGAAGATAAACAAACAAAAGAAAACGTTAAAACGACGGGATGGGACGGAATCACATGCCGCTGGTGGGTTGGAGAATTATTGGTCTTGTATCTTGGGAGGTCCATCAGAGTCGAACAATGACGTCAGCTAAACACGTTTCTATGAGGGACAAATAAATATAAGGATTTTTTAGTATATTCACAAATAGCTACAAAACATCTTGAAACAGAATAAGTAACAAAATCCTCAGAGCCGAATGACGTCAGCTAAACACGTTTCTATGAGGGACAAACAATTCTGAAATGTACCAATGTTCACATTAAAAGTAGCGACTGACTGCAGAAACTTGATTTCATAGCGCTCTGTTGACCTAGAGTATGTCTAACATCTCTAAGATGCATAAAATTCCTTTCAATTTTGCTTTTTGTCGGCAATGTCTATTCAGATCTGAAACAGCCATTATCGTGATTACTGAATGCACAATACAAACAATCAAAGAACAGCAGTTATTTTATCATGCTTATTTTTACAGTTTTGTTTACGTAACTAACCGCGACCATCTACAGCGACCTCGGAATGTTAGCATAAATCAAAGAAGAAGAAGAAGAAGAAGAAGAAGAAGAAGAAGAAGAAGAAGAAGAAGAAGAAGAAGAAGAAGACGAAGAAGAAGTGATGATGTCAAATTTAGAGAGTTGTTTGGTAAGCAAGAGGGATGACTTTTGATTCCAAAACGGAAGAATGAATGTTCGTGTCTTTATCAACCTCGTGTAGCTTCATAAGATTAGGCAAGTGAGTTAAGTATTATACTTTCCTAGGTTGCAATAAGTAAATGAAAAATGTACATATTTCTTACAAAGTGAAGTACGAACAATTTGCATACCAATTTGATGGCATGAAGAAAACAAAATGCTAGCAAGTGTTACGAGCTTGTGCTATATATTATATATATATATATATATATATATATATATATATATATATATATATATATATATATATATATATATATATATATATATATATATATATATATATATATATGTATGTATATATATACAGTATATATATAATATACATATATGTATATATTTATATATATATATATATGTGTGTGTGTGCATGTGTGTGCATGCGCGTGTGTCTTTGTGTGTGCATGTGTGCATGTGTGAGGAGGCCAGATTGAACAGTCAGCAAAAACAAGATCAAATTAAAGGCCAAGCTTATCTAACAACAACAAAAGTTCCTGGGTCAGTTTAATCTGGCAACATCCAAAGCTGTAAGGCCAGCTTAATCTAATGACAACCACAATATCAACTGAGAGGCCAGCTTAATCTGGCAACAAGCACAAAAACTATGCTCCTAACTTAATCTGATAACAACCACAAAATAAACTGAGAGGCCAGCTTAATCTGCTGACAACCACAATATCAACTAAGAGGCCAGCTTAATCTGATGACAATCACAATATCAACTGAGGGGCCAGCTTTATCTGATGACAACCACTAAAACTCTGCTCCTAACTTAATCTGATGACAACCAGTAAACTGAGAGGCCAGCTTAACCTAACGACAACCACAAATTAAACTAGGATGTCAGTTTAATCTGATGACAACCTCAAAATAAACTGAGAGGCCAGCTTAATCTAATCACAACCACAAAATAAACTGGGATACAAGCTTAATCTAATGACAATCACAATATCAACTGAGAGGCCAGATTAATCTGATGAAAACCACAATATCAACTGAGAAGCCATCTTAGTCTGACAACAACCACAAAAACTGTGCTACTAACTTAATCTGATGACAACCAATAAACTGAGAGGCCAGCTTAATCTAATGACAGCCACAAAATGAACTGGGATGCCAGCTTAATTTGATGACAACCACAAAATAAACTGAGAGGCCAGCTTAATCTGATGACAACCACAAGATCAACTGAGAGGCCAGCTTAATCTGATGACAGCCACTAAAACTGTGCTCCAAACTTCATCTGATGACAACTACAATATCAACTGAGAGGCCAGCTTAACCTGATGACAACCACTACAGCTGTGCTTCTAACTTGATCTGATGTCAACCACAATATCAACGGAGAGGCCAGCTTAATCTTGTGACGCTCACAAAATAAACTGAGAGGCCAACTTAATCTGATGACAACCACGATACCAACTGAGAGGCCAGCTTAATCTGATGACAACCACTAAAACTGTACTCCTAACTTAATCTGATGACAACAACAATATCACCTGAGAGGCCAGCTTAATCTGATGACAACCACTAAAACTGTGCTCCTAACTTGATCTGATGACAACCACAATATCAACTGAGAGGCCAGCTTAATCTGATGACAACCACTAAAACTGTGCTTCCAACTTAATCTGGTGACAACCACAATATCAACTGAGAGAACAGCTTAATCCGATGATGCCCAAAAAATAAACTGAGAGGCGAACTTAATCTGATGACAACCACAATATCAACTGACAGGCCAGCTTAATCTGATGACAACCACTAAAACTGTGCTCCTAACTTGATCTGTGATCTGATGACAACCACAATATCAACTAAGAGGCCAGTTAAATCTGATGCCAATCACTAAAACTGTGCCCCTATCTTAATCTGATGACAACCACAATATCAACTGATAAGCCAGCTTAATTTGATGACGTCCACAAAATAAACTGAGAGGACAGCTTAATCTGATGACAACCACAATATCAACTGAGAGGCCAGCTTAATCTGATGATAACCACTAGAATTATGCTCCAGACTTAATCTGACGACAACCACCATATTAACTGAGAGGCCAGCTTAATCTAATGACGCCCACAAAATAAACTGAGAGGACAGCTTAATGTGATGACAACCGCAATATCAACTGAGAGGCCAGCTTAATCTGATGATAGCCATTAAAACTGTGCTCCAAACTTCATCTGATGACAACCACAATATCAACTGAGAGGCCAGCTTAATCTGATGACAACCACTAAAACTGTGCTCCCAACCTAATCTGATGACAACCACAATGTCAACAGAGAGGCCAGCTTAATCTGATGACGCCCACAAAATAAACTGAGAGGCCAGGTTAATATGATGACAACCGCAATATCAACTGAGAGGCCAGGTTAATCTGATGACAACCACTAAAACTGTGCTCCTAACTTAATCTGATGACAACCACAATATCAACTGAGAGGCCAGCTTAATCATATGAAACCATTAAAACTGCTCCAAACTTAATCTGATGACAACCACAATATGAACTGAGAGGCCAGCTTAATCTGATGACGCCCACAAAATAAACTGAGAGGCAGGCTTAATTTGATGGCAACCACAATATCAACTGAGAGGCCAGCTTAATCTGATGACAACCACTAAAACTGTGCTCCAACTTAATCTGCCGACAACCACAATATTAACTGAGAGGCCAGCTTAATCTAATGACCCCCCACAAAATAAACTGAGAGGACAGCTTAATCTGATAACAAGTGCAATATCAACTGAGAGGCCAGCTTAATCTGATGACAGCCATTAAAACTGTGCTCCAAACTTCATCTGATGACAACCACAATATCAACTGAGAGAACAGCTTAATCTGATGATGCCCAAAAATAAACTGATCTGAGGCGAACTTAATCTGATGACAACCACAATATCAACTGACAGGCCAGCTTAATCTGATGACAACCACTAAAACTGCCAGTTTAACCTTTGATGACGTCCACAAAATAAACTGAGAGGCCTAACTTGATCTGTGATCTGATGACAACCACAATATCAACTGAGAGGCCAGTTAAATCTGATGCCAACCACTAAAACTGTGCCCCTATCTTAATCTGATGACACAAAAACCACAATATCAACTGATAAGCCAGCTTAATTTGATGACGTCCACAAAATAAACTGAGAGGACAGCTTAATCTGATGACAACCACAATATCAACTGAGAGGCCAGCTTAATCTGATGACAACCACTAGAATTATGCTCCAGACTGATGAACCTGATGACAACCGCCATATTAACTGAGAGGCCAGCTTAATCTAATGACGCCCACAAAATAAACTGAGAGAGGACAGCTTAATGTGATGACAAATGATGTAACCACAATATCAACTGAGAGGCCAGCTTAATCTGATGACAGCCATTAAAACTGTGCTCCAAACTTCATCTGATGACAACCACAATATCAACTGAGAGGCCAGCTTAATCTGATGACAACCACTAAAACTGTGCTCCCAACCTAATCTGATGACAACCACAATGTCAACAGAGAGGCCAGCTTAATCTGATGACGCCCACAAAATAAACTGAGAGGCCAGCTTAACCTGATGACAACCACAATATCAACTGAGAGGCCAGCTTAATCTGATGACAACCACTAAAACTGTGCTCCTAACTTAATCTGATGACAACCACAATTTCAACTGAGAGGCCAGCTTAATCATATGACAACCACTAAAACTGTGCTCCCAACTTACTCTGATGACAACCACAATATCAACTGAGAGGCCAGCTTAATCTGATGACGCCCACAAAATAAACTGAGAGGCCAGCTTAATCTGATGGCAACCACAATATCATCTGAGAGGTCAGCTTAATCTGATGACAACCACTAAAACTGTGCTCCAACTTAATCTGATGACAACCACAATGTTAACTGAGAGGCCAGCTTAATCATATGAAACCACTAAAACTGCTCCAAACTTAATATGATGACAACCACAATATCAACTGAGAGGCCAGCTTAATCTGATGACGCCCACAAAATAAACTGAGAGGCAGGCTTAATTTGATGGCAACCACAATATCAACTGAGAGGCCAGCTTAATCTGATGATAACCATTAAAACTATGCTCCAACTTAATATGCTGACAACCACAATATTAACTGAGAGGCCAGCTTAATCTAATGACCTCCCACAAAATAAACTGAGAGGACAGCTTAATCTGATAACAACTGCAATATCAACTGAGAGGCCAGCTTAATCTGATGACAGCCATTAAAACTGTGCTCCAAACTTCATCTGATGACAACCACAATATCAACTGAGAGGCCAGCTTAATCTGATGACAACCACTAAAACTGTGCTCCCAACCTAATCTGATGACAACCACAATGTCAACAGAGAGACCAGCTTAATCTGATGACGCCCACAAAATAAAATGAGAGGCCAGCTTAATCTGATGAAAACCGCAATATCAACTGAGAGGTCAGCTTAATCTGATGACAACCACTAAAAATGTCCTTTTAACTTAATCTGATGACAACCACAATATCAACTGAGAGGCCAGCTTAATCATATGACAACCACTAAAACTGTGCTCCAAACTTCATCTGATGACAAACACAATATCAACTGAGAGGCCAGCTTAATCTGATGACGCCAACAAAATAAACTGAGAGGCCAACTTAATCTGATGGCAACCACAATATCAACTGGGAGGCCAGCTTAATCTGATGACAGCCATTAAAACTGTGCTCCAACTTAATCTGATGACAACCTCAATGTCAACTGAAAGGCCATCTTAATCACATGAAAACCAATAAAACTGTGCTCCAAACTTAATCTGATGACAACCACAATATCAACTGAGAGGCCAGCTTAATCTGATGACGCCCACAAAATAAACTGAGAGGCAGGCTCAATCTGATGGCAACCACAATATCAACTGGGAGGCCAGCTTAGTCTGATGACAACCACTAAAACTGTGCTCCAACTTAATCTGATGACAACCACAATATTAACTGAGAGGACAGCTTAATCTGATGACAACCACAATATCAACTGAGAGGCCAGCTTAATCTGATGACAACCACTAAAACTGTGCTCCAAATTAATCTGATGACAACCACAATGTTAACTGAGAGACCAGCTTAATCACATGACAACCACTAAAACTGTGCTCCAACTTAATCTGACGACAACCACAATATTAACTGAGAGGGCAGCTTAATCTAATGACCCCCCAAAAAATAAACTGAGGGGACAGCTTAATCTGATGACAATGGCAATATCAACTGAGAGGCCAGCTTAATCTCATGACAGCCATTAAAACTGTGCTCCCAAACTTCATCTGGTGACAACCACAATATCAACTGATAGGCCAGCGTAACCTGATGACAACCACTAAAACTGTGCTCCCAACTTAATCTGATGACTACCACAATATCAACAAAGAGGCCTGCTTAATCTGATGATGCCCACAAAATAAACTGAGAGGCCAGCTTAATCTGATGACAACCACTAAAACTGTGCTCCAACTTAATCTGATGACAACCACAATATCAACTGAGAGGCCAGCCTAATGTGATGACGCCCACAAAATAAACTGAGAGGCCAGCTTAATCTGATGACAACCGCAATATCAAATGAGAGGCCAGCTTAATATGATGACAGCAACTAAAACTGTGCTCCCAACTTAATCTGACGACAACTTCACGATATCAGGTGAGAGGCCAGCTTAATCTGATGACAACCACTAAAGCTGTGCTCCAAACTTGATCTGACGACAACCGCAAAATAAACTGGGAGGCCAGCTTAATCTGATGACAACCACTAAAACTGTGCTCCCAACTTAATCTGATGACAAAAACAATATCAGCTGAGAGGGCAGATTAATTTGATGACAACAAATAAAACTGTACTCCAAACTTAATCTGACGACAACCACAATATCAACTGAGAGGCCAGCTTAATATGATGACAACCACAATATACACTGAGAGGCCAGCTTAATCTGATGACAATCACTAAAACTGTGCTCCTAACTTAATCTGACGACAACTGCAATGTCAACTGAGAGGCCAGCTTAATCTGATAACAACCGCTAAAACTGTGCTCCAAGCTTCATCTGATGATAACCACAGTATCAACTGTGAGGCCAGCTTAATCATATGGCAACCACTAAAACTGTGCTCCAGACTTAATTTGACGACAACCACAATATTAACTGAGAGGCCAGCTTAATCATTTGACAACCACTAAAACTGTGCTCCAAACTTAATCTGATGACAACCACAATATCAATTGAGAGGACAGCTTAATCTGATGACAACCACTAAAACTGTGTTCCAACTTAATCTGATGACAACCGGAATATCAACTGAGAGGCCAGCCTAATCTGATGAAACCCACAAAATAAACTGAGAGGTCAGCTTAATCTGATGACAACCACTAAAACTGTGATCCTAACTTAATCTGACGACAACCACAATATCAACTGAGAGGCCAGCTTAATCTGATGACAATCACTAGAACTGTGCTCCCAACTTAATCTGACGACAACTGTAATATCAAGTGAGAGGCCAGCTTAATCATATGACAAGCACTAAAACTGTGCTCCCAACTTAACCTGATGACAATCACAATATGAACTGATAGGCCAGCCTAATCTGATGACGCCCATAAAATAAACTGAGAGACCAGCTTAATCTGATGACAACCGCAATATCAACTAAGTAGCCAGCTTAATCTGATGACAACCACTAAAACTGTGCTCCCAACTTAATCTGATGGCAACTGCAATATCAAGTGAGAGGCCAGCTTAATCTGATAACAACCACTAAAACTGTGCTCCAAACTTGATCTGACAACAACCACAGTATCAACTGAGAGGCCAGCTTAATCTGATGACAACCATTAAAACTGTGCTCCCAACTTAATCAGATGGCAACCACAATATCAACTAAGAATGCTGCTTAATTTGATGACAACCACTAAAACTTTACTCCCAACTTAATGTGACGAAAACCTCAATATCAACTGAGAGGCCAGCTTAGTGTGATGACAACCGCAATATCAACTGAGAGGCCAGCTTAATCTGATGACAACCACAATGCCAACTGAGAGGCCAGCTTAATCAGATGACAACCACTAAAACTGTGCTCCAAACTTCCTCTGATGACAACCACAATATTAACTGAGAGGCCACCTTAATCATATGACAACCACTAAAACTGTGCTCCAGACTTAATCTGATGACAACCACAATATCAACTGAGAGGGCAGCTTAATCTGATGACACCCACAAAATAAACTGAGAGTCCAGCTTAATCTGATGACAACCAAAATATCAACAGAAAGGCCAGCTTAATCTGATGACAACCACTAAAACTGTACTCCAACTTAATCTGATGGCAACCACAATATCAACTGAGAGGCCAGCCTAATCTGATGACAACCACAAAATAAACTGAGAGGACAGCTTAATCTGATGACAACCACTAAAACTGTGCTCCCAACTTAATCTGGCGACAACCACAATATCAAGTGAGAGGCTAGCTTAATGTGATGACAACCACTAAAACTGTGCTCCCAACTTAATCTGACGACAACCACAACATGAAGTGAGACGCCAGCTTAATCTGATGACAACCACTAAAACTGTGATCCAAAGTTGATCTGGTGACAACCACAATATCAACTGAGGGGCCAGCTTAATCTGATGTCAACCACTAAAACTGTGCTCCTAACTTAATCTGATGACAACCACAATATCAACCGAGAGGCAAGTGTAATCTGATGTCAACCACTAAAACTGTGCTCCTAACTTAATCTGATGACAACCACAATATCAACTGAGAGGCGAGCTTAATTTGATGACAACCACTAAAACTGTGCTCCCAACTTAATCTGATGACAACCACAATATCAACTGAGAGGCCAGGTTAATCTGATGGCAACCACAATATCAACTGAGAGGCCAGCTTAATCTGATGACAACTGCAATATCAACTGAGAGGCCAGCTTAATTTGATGACAACCACAAAAACTGTACCCCCAACTTAGTATTATGACAACCACGAAATAAACTGAGGCCAGGTTAATCTCACAACCGCAAAAAATGTGCTCCCAATTTAATATGATGATAACCACAAAATAAACTATAGCGTCAGCATAATCTGATGACAATCACAAATTATACTGAGGGTCCAGCTTAATCTGTTGACAACCAGAAAATAAACTATAAAAGCCTGCTTAATCTGATGACAACCACAAAATGAATAATACGGCCAGCTTAATCTGATGACAGCCATGAAAACTGTGCCATTAGCTTGACCTGAAGGCATCAACAAAAACTGGAAATAGCAGCAAAAACCCTTGTTGTCATTAGGCCAGAAGAACGAACTGATTTGACGGATGCAATCACTTTTGTGACTAATCAAAACATCAGCCTTAGTGATAATGTCTTACCGACCGTAACAGACAGTCTTATTGAGAAGAGTCGCATCTATGCTCTGAAAGCAATTTGGGATCATGATATATATATATATATATATATATATATATATATATATATATATATATATATATATATATATATATATATATATATATATATATATATGTGTGTGTGTGTGTGTGTGTGTGTGTGTATATTGGTACGCATGAGGGCTTGGCTGATGAGTTTATTACTTGATTTATGTAATTTATAAGGCCCTGCGTGCCAAGGACACATATAACCTGTCAATGAAGCTACAAATTAACCTCAAAGACAGCTGTTTAAACAATCAAGGTCGCCAGTCGAGGGAAATTAACCTCAACGCAAAGAATATGCCGTTAATTAAGGAAATTACGATAAACGTCGCCCGACTTCTGACACAGTCAATCTCTACTCGTTAATATGGTATTAAAACACAATGGCTCTTCCAAACAATGGATTTGAGACACAAGGCTGCATAAAGAATTTAAAATAACTTGGTCAACCTTCCCTAATTCCTAGTTGCTTCACTGGAATAGTTGGATGACGCTAAACAATAGAAATTATGCTTAATCTAGACTTCGTACAAGCAAGTTGTGGCTTGGTAATCTAATAATTAGGGTGGCGGAAGGACGAAACAAGGAAACTGGAAATACAGAAAAAGGGCCTAGTAATTGATGAAGTTTTGAACAAAACAGAACCTTTGGATGACTAGTTGTTCTGGGAGTGATTCGCCTCTTCACTAGTAATATAGACTATAGACAAAGAATATGGAGCCAAGACGTGATAGGGCATGCGCCCGTGATGGCAGGCTGGTTCTTTCTCTGTGACCTCTCGGGATCACACACAGGGTATCGTCCTTTACGCCCTCAGGGTCTGAAACTTTGGTCAAAACAATTCGTCGACATAGTACAAGGAAAAAAGCTTAAGGCCACCTATCATAAGGTTGATTGTGGAAGTTTTTCCTATGGGGTTAAGTCCCTAATGCTACTGAGTTCTTGCTACGAACATTAAAAGTTTGAACTGTCTACGTGACCCTGCTGAACAAAGACTTTTCCCTGTCTTGGTCAGTCTGATTAATATTACTACAAATAAATGCATCAAGGGCGAACAGCAGAAATATTTATTAAAGCTCCCCCCCTTAAGAGGGCCTTCACTCCCTTTTCGGGCGTGACAGTCTGTACTAAGCAAGTTGTTCACCTCTATTAGGTTACTCTTCTCCCCTGAGCAGATTTGTCCTGTGTAGCCTACCTAGCTACGGATCTACCCAACCCTAGATAGGATATGAGCTTCCTTCATTACTTTACTTAATTCTAACAGTACTGGAAGGTGCTTACGGTTATTGCATGCTACCTCCTATAATCGTGGTACATTCTATTGTATTCCCTAGCTTAACCTAACCTAACCTAACTCGACCGTAGCACCAACATAAGAGTGAATATTCTAACTAAATTACAAAGTTGGTTGTGTTTAATACAATTAGTAATTACCAGTTAATTCATGAGGGTTGCCTCATATGACAAATGGGTGCCTCACTGAGGTCTTAGGCCATGCGTGTCATGGCTTGTTATTAGTGGCTCTTTCACAATAGTTAAGATTATCTGATGTTAGTTACACTACTTACGTGATTACCGTGGCTTCATGGTAAGTGGAAGGAACAAGGCTGCTAATCTGATGTACCGTACTTAAGGCGGTCTAGGCTATGTATAAGAAAAAAGAGATCACATTGGCTACCTCCACTTGGGAAGGAGCCAGGATCACTCTAAGGTGGTAGGGCACTGTGCCGAGGGGGCACCAGTGCCAGGATGAGCTTATGGCTTGGCAACTACTGGGCTCTCTTCCGCCCCTTCTTCTTCTTCTTCGGGTTCCTCCAAGGCCTATCAGTATCAGGCCTAGGAGGTGATGAGGGCACCGACTCTGGGGACAGACCAGAAGGGCTAGCAGGCGTGAAGTCAGGGGCAACTTCATAAGCTACAGGAGGGCTCCCTACTCCGGCTGCTGCGACAACTGGAGCGAGAGCGATCTCGACTTCTGCGTCCGAGGAGGCCAGTTCCTGGTCTTCCAGAGATGGTGTAACATTTTGATCCTCCAGGGGTTCATCCTTTGGGGTCAGATTTGGTGAAGAAGAAGTCTCAGGTGCTGGGGGTTCCCTGGTTGCGATGATCAAAGGCATGGTGAATCCTGAATCTCCCGGAAGAGGATTTGCCTCATGATTTAGACCCGGCATAGGGCCTTTTCGAGTGATAGCTCAACGTCCGTGACGGATGGAGCGTGGCACTGCTCAGTGCTCGCAAGTGGCACTGGTAGCAGTTGAGGGTCAGGCGTGCCTGACAAGGGGCCTGGAGGTACCATACCTCACGGACGACTTGAACTTGGCTGCGGCAGAGATTCCTGCACCAGCAGGAGATCGTAGCCTCTCCGAGAGTCTTGTTCGGGGGCGTCCGCTGGGCGTTGCTTACTTGGGCAGCCCTCCCAATTTATGGAGTGGCCTGTCCACTTGCACATCCTGCAGCGGTACTGCTCCTCCTGAATATCTCTTCAGGGAGAGGGAGGACCTCTTTGTGGGCCAGCCCTTCACAACTGGAGAGGGCTAGGCCTAGAATGGTTCGGTGTGTGCCCCTTCCGCTGACCACTTCAGTGGGTGGAAGGTGGAGTTTTGTCCTTATCGGGTTCTACAGATAAGGAGGAGGAGGTAGCGTGGCTGTGAAGTGGCGTTGGCAACAGGCTTCCCCAGAAAAGGTCCCATCCCAACAAGAAGTCCACTCCAGGCCGAATTCCACCCACCACGCCAAGGCGGTGGGGTAGCGTGCCCCAAGGTGTTGTGAACTGGAGCTTGACCGTGGGAATGGTAATGGTGTGGCCTTCTATCCACTTCATTTCCCACCAGGTTTTTTCGTCAACCATGGCACAGGCTGGCACTTGGGCCCTGGCGATCAGGCTAATGTCTGCCAAAGTGTCTACTGTAACTGGAAGGGTCACGGGCAGGCTAGTGCTCTGAAGAGGGGCCACCAAGATGGACTGGGTTTCCAATCTCTCGGGGTAAAGGATCTTGTGCGGACCGGCCACAGAAAATGAGGTGCTAATGAGGTTGACGAATTTTGTGGTGGGGACATAATGTGGACAGGCCGGAGATCCAGCATTGTAGCAGCTGGCAGCACCACAGGATTTGCACGGGCCTCTTGGATGGGCTCGGTGGCCTGTAGTAACTGTTGGAGGCGAGGGCTGAGCTGATGAATCGGGAGAGGAGCTCTGGCTGGTAGTAGTAGGCTGCTTATTAGTGCCTAGTTTATATTGGCACTCAGCTTCAGCGTGCCCCACCTTCTTACAGTGGGTGCACGTAGGCTTGCTCGGCAGTCCATTCTTCAGGCGAGTGGAGTTCGAGAGGTAGGCCAGCAGAACGAGGCGCTTCTGAGAGGTGCTGTGAGACTGGTTAAAAGTTTCCCATGAATCAGCCATGCGGCAGGCTTCCATAAGTGTGGTGGGCTGCTTATCGTTAAGATATACAGCAAGGGTCCCAGGCACACACTGGTAAAGGTCTTCTAGCATGGTCCGATTGAAGAGATCCTCAAACATTGTGCAGGCCAAGGAGTCGATCCAGTGGGTACCAGACTGGGTCTTGTGACAGGCCCATTAGGTCCAGGACCAGCCGACCTCCTTGGCAAGACCTCAGAACCGCTGTCTCCATTTTTCTGGGGTTATTTCATAGGCCTTTTTAATGACTCTACGAACTTCCACCATGTTGCCTCTCTGGCTCTTCTCCAGTGGGTGAAGCACTGCCTTGGCTTTTCCCTCCATATGCTTGGCTAGTATTAAGGCTCTCTCTGTCTCTGTGGTGTTGCAGTTATCGAAGAGAGCCTCGATTTCCTCCAGCCATGCTTCTGGCTCGTCCTCAGTCCACTTGGGGACTAGGGAATTGATGCTCAAAATTGGAGCATTTGGTGCAGCAGGTGTAGGGCTGGAGGCTTGCTGTCTAGCCAAAGGTTCGGCATTCTCCATTTTTGCTCTTTCCAGCTCGAGCTCCTTCTCCTTGCAGGCTAACTCATGCTGTCTTCTCATTTCCTCTCTGTCTTCTTCTAGCTGCCTCTGCTCGGCTTCATACCTCCATCGTTCGGAGTCTTTCTTCCTTCTCCCGCCTGGCCAAGTTGTCCACTTGCTCCTTGACCCAGGTGGTAAGTTCCAAGCCTGTGAGACCTGCCGCCGTCCCCAGATCCAGGAAAGCTTTATAAGTCTCTGCTGCCATGGTTCTATTGGGGAAGGGCGTCTAACCGGGTCAAGTGGGCGTACTTGGGCAGCAAGGAAGTGTCCCGTCAGTGACGTGGCACCCTTTCGCAAGGTGGCACGGTGGTTGGGTGTGCTGTGTAAAGGTCACATGGGTGGCACTCAGTATCCTTAGGCACTGGTGGAGGTTAGGTACCAGAAGGACTTTCTCTTCTGTGTTCCCTTTTGTTTGGTTTTCTTTATTTCCTAGTTGCTTGATTGGTGGCACTATGGTGCCAATGTGTTCCTAGGAACCCTTTACTCGAGTCCAACTAGGCTATATGGGAGGAAATGCACTCTACCCCAGAAGAGTGTAACAATTGAATGAGAGTAAAGGAAAATTAAAAGAGAGTGAAGTAAAGAGGAAAATTAAAAGAGAGAGAGAGAGAGAGAGAGAGAGAGAGAGAGAGAGAGAGAGAGAGAGAGAGAGAGAGAGAGAAGTAAGCTTATTCAGTTAATGACAGTACTGCAAATTATTGGCACTGTGGAATAAAGTGAATTTGGTTGCTTTTCTTTCAAGATTCTCGTGAGTGGCTGGTCCCAGTACCCACAGTGCTAACCCCATTCTATTTCAGAGGGTGAAAAGCTACTGTTTTTGCTTAGGTATGGGTAACAGGCCTCACTCGTGACCGACAGTTTATCACTGTAATTAAGCTTTAACTTGTCCTCATCTACTTGTGGGACAGAGGTGTTGCTTTTATTTGGTTTTCTTTGAAGAGTGTCGGCCACACTCAATGAAGGCTTACTGGGATATGAGAGAGAGAGAGAGAGAGAGAGAGAGAGAGAGAGAGAGAGAGAGAGAGAGAGAGAGAGAGAGAGAGATTTTCAGTCAGCCAATTTTTGGGCTGCTTGAGAACAGTTTAAGTAAAAAATTTTTTTTCCAGTGCACAAATTGGCAGGGTTAATTAAATGCAGATAAGTCGTCTCGCAATGAGAGTATTGTTTTTAACAATCTTAACCAGACGACGTCTACAATGAGTTGGAGTAAAATTGTAAGTTCTTTCTTTATATGATTTTCTTTACGTCGGGTATTTGTATAGGAACTTGTTATTTGTATCAATCCTAACTAAGACCTATTGTTCCCTGACTAAATTATACCTTGGTTTTATCTACCGAAGTCTGTCTAATTAAAATATTGTGAGGTGGATCTACTATGCCGAAAGAAAGTAGTTCCAAGAAGTGGCTGAAGGCAGGCGACCTAACACATAAACAGTGACAATAAAGGTCTCAAGATGGCGGACATAGGAGTGGTCAACTGAGCCCCCAAAATGTCGGGCGAGTCCCGCTAGTTCAAAACAATTTCAAAACAACAGCGCGGCGGAGGAATACAAAAATGGCGGGTGTTTGTCCCAAGTCAATTTACACGAAGCACTCGAATTCCTCCCACAACGCCACTAAGCAAATGCAGGCATCCAGATTTACTCTAAATATCCCAACTTTAAAGGATTTTACGTTACGGATGGAAAACGAAAATACTAGGCGTCTTTTGCGTCTTTTGTTAATGTATTTCTCGCGTGGACATTAAACAAGAGAATTATTTTTGACGTCCGGGGCGGGTAAATTTACATTACTGAAACATACATTTTATGGTAAAATTAACTATTTCTGTTCGTTTGCTCTTTCAATGACACGGTGTTTCGAATGATTCCCGCTATGTGAACACTATCGATCGGAATTGCCGAATCGCGATTACTACTTTGTGAAAATGAAATGAACTTCGCCAATTCGGTCTTTAGGATACGTGATTGGATGACTTGACTCGTTACAAGGAATCAATACCATGCATTGTCCTTGGCCGAGGAAACTAGCAAAATATTAACACTTATACAGCAACTCGGCCTACGACCTTCATTGGAATGCACCCACGATATCTGAACACAGTAAAAATGCTCTTTCTTAAGATTTATAAATTATGAATTGCTCTGCCTTCAATGCACACTTTTCCTATACCTATGCTAATTCTTAATTATAGCTGGTATTCTAACTATTCTTATTATTATTATATTATTATACCTTGTGCTGTCTCCTTGTTTGGAAGAGTAAAATTAAATGAAATATCTGACTTTTCTCTTTGGAATTAATTGTAATTAATTTTCTTTTCTCCAGATTCTTTCTCTAAATTACTTAGATCCTATGCAAGCTCGCCAATGTTACGTGTGAGGGCTTAGCTGATGAGTTTATTACTTGATTTACGTAATTTATAAGGCCCTGCGTGCCAAGGACACTCATAACCTGTCAATTAAGCTACAAATTAACCTTAAAGATAGCTGTTTAAACAATCAAGGTCACCAGTTGAGGGAAATTAACCTCAACACAAAGAATATGCCGTTAACTAAGGAAATTACGATAAACGTCGCCCGACTTCGGACACAGTCAATCTCTACTCGTTAATATGGTATTAAAACACAACGGCTCTTCCGAACAATGGATTCGAGACACAAGGCTGCATAAAGAATTTGAAATAACTTGCTCGACCTTCCCTAATTCCTAGTTGCTTCACTGGAATAGTTGAATGACGCTAAACAATAGAAATTATGCTTGATCAAGACTTCGTACGAGCAAGTTGTGGCTTGGTAATCTAATAATTAGGGTGGTGGAAGGACGAAACAAGGAAACAGGAAATACAGAAAAAGGGGCTAGTAATTGACGAAGTTTTGAACAAAACACAGACTTTACCTTGGATGACTAGTTGTTGTGCATACAATGGATGATCGGAAGTTCTGGGAGTGATTCGCCACTTCACTAGTAATATAGACTATAGAAAAAGAATAAGGAGCCGAGACGCATAGGGCGTGCATCCGTGATGGCAGGCTGGTTCTCTCTCTCTCTGCGACCTCTCGGGATCACACACAGGGTATCGTCCTTTACGCCCTCAGGGTCTGAAACTTTGGTCAAAACAATTCGTCGACATAGTACAGGGAAAAAAGCTTAAGGCCACCTATCATAAGGTTGATTGTGGAAATTTATCCTGGGGTTAAGTCCCTAATGCTACTGAGTTCTTGCTACGAACGTTAAAAGTTTGAACTGTCCACGCGACCTTGCTGAACAAAGACTTTTCCCTGTCTTGGTCAGTCTGATTAATATTACTACAAATAAATGCATCGAGGGCAAACAGATATATATATATATATATATATATATATATATATATATATATATATGTATATATATATATATATATATATATATATATATATATAAAATATATATATATATATATATATATATATATATATATATATATATATATATATATATATTTATATGTATATATATATGTATATATATATAATATATATATATATATATATATATATATTTATATATATATATATATATATATATATATATATATATATATATATATATATATATATATATATATATATATATATATATATATATATATATATATATATATATATATATATATATATATATATATATATATATATATATATATTGTATATATATATATATATATATATATATATATATATAGTATATATATATATATATATATATATATATATATATATATATATATATATATATACATAATAAACTCATGTACGATTCCTGTTCAGCTTGTTCGTCGTACTTCAAAGTTGTTTTTAAGCATACGTCCACACTACAGTGAAACATGTCATCAACACACATCAGTAACTTATTCCATACACACCACAAACAAGTTGAATACAAATCAATTACTTATTCGTAGTCCTCCTCAGTGCTTCACATGGTTGTCCACCAGCATTTGCCAAAGATTCATTCCCCACTTCTGGTTGACTTGTTTTCAACCTGTTTGTGATATGTAAGAGATAAGTTGTTGATGTGTTGATAACATATTTTCATGCTTTATTATCATAACAAACCCCAGAGATAAAAAAAAATTTCGATTTGCTAACAATTTTAATTAATTGCTCCCAAATTCCGAATATTTATTAGTTCTCCCCGTCTGCCGAAAGATGGCCTCAATGTCTGTTTTCTGCGGGTACTATTTTGGGCGCTGAGCCATGAAGTTGATGCTTAAGAGTCCTACCTTCCCTTAGGAAACGTTGCACTGTAGGCTGGGCGACTGTTTATTTTGTCTTCCAAGCTTTCTGTCATTATTATAATCTTTTGAGTGAATAATCGCGTAAATATCCAGTTAAAGACTTCGAATTTACCCCAGCAGATATAAGGAATCCCACAATAATCAAATATATTTGAAGAAATCCAGAAATTCTTCTCTCTCTCTCTCTCTCTCAAACGAGGAAGCACCAAACTCGTCGTATGGCTTACATATAAGGGGAAAAAAAGAAATCCACTTAAACACACACACACACAACATGAAAAGAGAGAGAGAGAGAGAGAGAGAGAGAGAGAGAGAGAGAGAGAGAGAGAGAGAGAGAGAGAGAAGACATAATTTATGCAGCTTCGCCTGTCGTACCCAGCCGTAAAAGTACAAGGCGGATATTCGTCGTGTTGGTCGCCTCCTTTCTTGACAAATATACCTGCAGGACAAACAAGAGGCCCCCCTTCCCCCAAACACCCTTCTTCATCTGCCAAATTCACATCTACCTAAAGACGCTATGGGGCACTGGGAGGGCACCTGTGAGCTTGAGGTATTGACTAAGCAAAGGCGGAAAGCGCAGAAAGCAAATTTCAGCCGCTGACTTTTTCTTAAAAGTCAAAAACAATATTGACTCAGGACTGAGAATTTTTCTCCGATGTTCACTCACCCACGAGAGACACCATCCTCCTAACTTCCATTAAGGAATTAATAATTATCCGAGTGTATGAGAGGCGAATGAATAATGTATGAAGCATGAGCCATTCATTATGAATTAAAGCCATATTAGTCGCGTTCAGATAGGTGTTTGCAAACGGCGACGTCTAAGCGACTCCGGTGATAGACAAATAGGGAGATGACGAGGCAGATAAGGACTGGGAAAGCTGGAACAACACCTGTCGTCAAATACACAATTTATAGTCACTGTTCCCGTCTCTAACTTACCTGTAACTTATCTGTGGAAGTACGCTGGAAGAGAGTGTACATACACAGACATAGAGAAACATATCAAAGGTTATTTATGTATGGGTAAAAATATATTTAAAAATGATAAATCTATACAGAGCTTTCGGGAATCTGTTCAAAAATCCACAGATTGGTAAGAGTGGAAATATATTTTAAAATATATCTATATATAAGGAAGACATTCACAGTAGCACGAGTCTTGAAATGGAGAAACAAATCCACACTTGTGTATGGGTACAAATACATTTAAAAATGAATCTCTGCAGAGAGCGTTCGGGAACCTGTTTCGGGAAAGCTTTCTGTGCAGATTGATTTTGAAATAGGTTTGTACCCATACATTAATAACTCTGGACCTGTTTCTCCATTTGAGGACTTGTGCCACAGAATATAGGATTTAAGCCAAAGGCCAAGCGCTGGGACCTATGAGGTCATTCAACGATGAAAGAGAAACTGAGGATAAAAAGGTTTGAAAGATGTAACATGAGGCAAACCTCGCAGTTGCATTGTGAAACAATGTTTAGGAGAGGGTAAAGGAAAGTAAGACAATAATACGAAAAGAGGCACAGTAAAACGAATGAAAGGGGTTGCAGCTAGGGGCCTAAGGGACACTGCAAAAATCCTTAAGTTATGCCTACAGTGCACCGCGTGACGTGCACTGATGGCACCCCCCTCCACGGGGTCATGCTACTATGAGTATTTTCGAACACACTGACGTTCTGATCCGGTGGGCCACTTAAAACAACCGTATAACTTTTCTACAATGAAATCTACGGCTACACGTCAAAAAAGATTGCTCCCAAACAGTTCACATGGCTGACAACTTATTTGTTTAGATCTGCTAATTATTAAGTCTTCTACCAATTTCCATGACATTCTTACTTTGTAGATAAGTTCTAATTAATGAATTAGTAGATGTATTAAAATACAAAGAACCTTATATCCAGGCAGAGAGAGGACAAAGTAAATACAGGTAAATGACGAATTGTGTCAAGGGAAGTCAGAGGGTTCACTGGCAGTCACTAATTTTCTTAGTTTTCTCCTTAGCCAACCTCAGTTAATAGAGGAATAATATATATATATATATATATATATATATATATATATATATATATATATATATATACATACATACATACATATATATATATATATATATATATATATATATATATATATATATATATATATATATATATAACTATATATAAAACCTTCTGAATAATAATACATGAAATCTGCGTCTTAGGTGCTTCATATGAGAGGCGACCTTTCTAATATCAATAAAGCGTGTGTGTTTGTATGTGTTTTAGATGGGCGTAAGCGATAGGGATCGGCTACCTGTGTGGGTGGAGCCGAATTAAAGTGCTCGTTAACATTATATGTGTATCACCGCTCGTATAGCGTAAGTAAATTCTATAATAATAATAATGATAATAATAATTTGCGTAATCAAAATCTTTGTATTGTAACGCAAACACTGATGAGGAACACCGTTCAGGCGTTCGAAAGTCCTTGCTTTTGTCTTTTACACAGTAAAACGTTTACTATATAACTGTAGATTTTTATTACAAAAAATGTTTTTCACGAGATTATGGCTTAATAATAATAATAATAATAATAATAATAATAATAATAATAATAATAATAATAATAATAATAATAATAATAATAGCAAGGAAAATTGTGTAGAAAATATGTCTTCATTCTCAATACGATACTGAAAAAGATAAGCCTAGATAAAAAGAAGAAGTCCAAGTTTCTAGAGACGACATATAAAAGAATTATAACCATATTTAAACCTTGGAGAGAAATAGCCTCTTTAATGCTGTTTATTATTGCGATAAAACAATTAGTTGTCAAACAACTAAGTTACCAATTATTCACACGTTAAAGAAATCTTTTGTGAAACCTAAAAAAAATACTTGCGTTAAAAATTTTACATCAGATATCGAAAAAGATTCACGATTGAAATTTAATTTGAAATATAAATTATATTTACAAGAGTGAACCGTTTACCTGCTTAAAAAAAAAATTCACAAGTTCTTAAAAAAATATTGACAAGCTCTTAGAAAAATATTCACAAGCTCTTAACAAAATGTTCACAAGCTCTTAAAAAAATATTCACAAGCTCTAAAAAAATATTCACAAGTTTTTAAAAATGTAAAAAAATATTCACAAGTTCTTAAAAAAATATTCACAAGCTCTTAGAAAAATATTCACAAGCTCTTAACAAAATATTCACAAGCTCTCAGAAAATATTCACAAGCCCTTAAAAAATATTCACAAGTTCTTAAAAAAATATTCACAAGCTCTTAGAAAAATATTCACAAGCTGTTATCAAAACATTCTCAAGCTCTTAAAAAATATTTACAAACTCTAAAAAAATATTCACAAGTTCTTAAAAAATATTCACAAGCTCTAAGAAAAATATTCACAAGCTCTTAACAAAATATTCACAAGCTCTCAGAAAATATTCACAAGCCATAAAAAATATTCACAAGTTCTTAAAAAAATATTCACAAGCTCTTAGAAAAATATTCACAAGCTGTTAACAAAACATTCACAAGCTCTTAAAAAATATTCACAAGCTCTAAAAAAATATTCACAAGTTCTTAAAAAATATTCACAAGCTCTTAGAAAAATATTCACAAGTTCTTAACAAAATATTCACAAGCTCTTAAAAAGATATTCCCAAGCTTTAAAAAAATATTCACAACCTCTCAGAAAAATACTCACAAGCTCTTAACAAAATACTCTCTTAAAAAAGTTCTTAAAAATATTCAGAAGCTCTTGAAAAAAATATTCACAAGCTCTAAAAAACATATTCACAAGCTCTGAAAAAAATATTCACAACCTCTTAGAAAAATGTTCATAGGCTTTTAACAAAATATTCACAAGCTGGTGATAGAAATTCGTTTCTCGGTATAATGTGGTTCGGATTCCACAATAAGCTGTAGGTCCCGTTGCTAGGTAGCCAATTGGTTCTTAGCCACATTAAATAAATCTAATCCTTCGGGCCAGCCCTAGGAGAGCCGTTAATCAGCTCAGTGGTCTGGTTAAACTAAGATATAATTAACTTAAAAAAAATATTCACAAGCTCTAAAAAAATATTTACAAGTTCTTAAAAAAATATTCACAAGCTCTTAACAAGATATTCATAAGCTCTTAAAAAAATATTCACAAGCTCTAACAAAATTTCCACAAGTTCTTAAAAAATATTCACAACCTCTTAGAAAAGTATTCAAAAGCTCTTAACAAAATATTCACAAGCTCTTAGAAAAAATATTCACAAGCACTAAAAAAATATTCACAAGTTCTTAAAAATATTCACAACCTCTTAGAAAAATATTCACAAGCTCATAAAAAAATATTCAGAAGCTCTTAAAAAAATATTCACAAGCTCTAAAAAATATTCACAAGTTCTTAAAAAATATTCATAACCTTATAGAAAAATATTCACAAGCTATCAGCAAAATATTCACAAGCTCTTAAAAAATATTCACAAGCTCTAAAAAAATATTCACAAGTTCTTAAAAAGATATTCACAAGCTCTTAGAAAAATATTCACAAGCTCTTAACAAAATATTCACAAGCTCTTAAAAAAATATTCACAAGCTCTTAGGAAAATATTCACAAGCTCTAAAAACATATTCACAAGGTCTGAAAAAAATATTCACAAGCTCTTAGAAAAATATTCACAAGCTCTTAACAAAATATTCACAAGCTCTTAAAAAATATTCACAAGCTCTTAACAAAATATTCACAAGCTCTTAACAAAATATTCACAAGCACTAAAAAAATATTCACAAGTTCTTAAGAATATTCACAACCTCTTAGAAAAATATTCACAAGCTCGTAAAAAAATATTCAACAAGCTCTTAAAAAATATTCACAAGCTCTAAAAAAATATTCTAAGTTCTTAAAAATATTCATAACCTTATAGAAAAATATTCACAAGCTATCAAGCTCTTAAAAATATTCACAAGCTCTTAAAAATATTCACAAGCTCTAAAAAATAAGCCTGAATATATTCACAAGTTCTTAAAAGTATATTCACAAGCTCTTAGAAAAATATTCACAAGCTCTTAACAAAATATTAACAAGCTCTTAAAAAAATATTCACAAGCTCTTAAAAAAAATATTCACAAGCTCTTAGGAAAATATTCACAAGGTCTGAAAAAAATATTCACAAGCTCTTAGAAAAATATTCACAAGCTCTTAACAAAATATTCACAAGCTCTTAAAAAATATTCACAAGCTCTTAACAAAATATTCACAAGCTCTTAAAAAATATTCACAAGCTCCTAAAAAATATTCACAAATTCTTAAAAAAATATTCACAAGCTCTTAGGAAAATACTTATAAGCTCTTAAAAAAATATTCACAAGCTCTTAAAAAATATTCACAAGCTCTTAAAAAATATTCACAAGCTCTAAAAAACATATTCACAAGCTCTGAAAAAATATTCACAATCTCTTAAAAAAATATTCACAAGCTCTTAAAAAATATTCACAAGCTCTAAAAAAATATTCACAAGCTCTTAACAAAATATTCACAAGCTCTTAGAAAAATACTCACAAGCTCTTAACAAAATATTCACAAGCTCTTAAAAAATATTCACAAGCTCTAAAAAATACACTCACAAGCTCTGAAAAGAATATTCACTAGATCTTAAAAAAAATATTCACAAGCTCTTAACAAAATATTCACAAGCTCTTAAAAAATATATTCACAAGCTCTAAAAAAATATTCACAAGTTCTTAAAAAAATATTCACAAGCTCTTAGAAAAATACTCACAAGCTCTTAACAAAATATTCAGGAGCTCTTAAAAAAATATTCACAAGCTCTAAAAAACATTCACACGCTTTTAAAAAATTATAGAAGAGCGAAATTCGATCTTCAGTCTAAAACGGCATTCACACAAGAGTCTCAGGAATTGTTCAGTCGCCTTGCACAAAAATCTGACACCTCTTGAATTTAATGAAATGACGAAATGGCCACCGGAAATTGCGTCACTAGACGTCACGTTCAAGGTGGGCCACAAGACGGGCCACTAATCGTGCCCCCGATTGCCACTCCCTAATTTCTTCAGCAAAGCTTTTGCAGAGACTAAACAAAAGAGAAGAGATTTAGTCGTTGTTAAAACGGTGTTAAGAAAAATCATATCCTTTACATTTTAACACAGATGGCTGGTGCAGTTTTTAACATTCGTTTGACAAAAGTGACAATATCTTGCTTTTGAACTTTATACTCTTATTTATTATTATTATTATTATTATTATTATTATTATTATTATTATTATTATTATTATTATTATAAAACTAGCCAAAAAAACTATCATCTAGGCAAGCAAGATTCCATTAAATACAGAACCAATTCGTGAGCAAAAAAAAAAAAAATTACAGAACCAATACGCATGAAAAAAAAAAAACAGACCCAATATACGAGCAAAAAAAATACAGAACCAATATGCGGGCAAAAAAAAAAAACACACACACACAGAACCAATATGCGAGCAAAAAGAATACAGACCCAATACGCGAGCAAAAAAAATACAGATCTAATATGCGAGCAAAAAATATAGAACCAATATAGGAGCAAAAAAATACAGAACCAATATGCGAGCAAAAAAAATACAGCACCAGTATGTGAGCAAAAAAAAATACAGAACCAATACGCGAGCAAAAAAATACAGAACCAATATGCAATAAAAAATATGCAAAACCAATATGTGAGCAAAAAAAATACAGAACCAATATGTGAGCAAAAAAAATACAGAACCAATATGTGAGGCAAAAAAAAATTGCAGAACCAATACGTGAGCAAAAAAATGCAGAACCAATACGTAAGAAAAAAAAAACTCTGAGCCAATACGTGAGCAACAAAAATAAAGAACCAATACGTGAGCAAAAAAAAAAAAAAAAAATCCAGGCCCAATACATGAGCAAAAAAAATGCAGAGCAAAAAAAATGAAGAACCAATACGTGAGCAAAAAAATTCAGGACCAATACATGAGCACAAAAAATGCAGAACCAATACGTGAGCAACAAAAACTCAGAACCAATACGTGAGCAAAAAAAATGCAGAACCAATACGAGAGCAAAAAAACTCAGAACCAATACGTGAGCAATAAAAATGCAGAACCAATACGAGAGCAACAAAAACTCAGAACCAATACGTGAGCAACAAAAATGCAGAACCAAAACGAGAGCAAAAAAAATGCAGAACCAATACGTGAACAAAATAATGCAGAACCAATACGTGCGCCAAAAAAAATGCAGAACCAATACGTGAGCAAAAAAAAATGCAGGACCAATATGTGAGGCGAAAAAAATACAGAACCAATATGCGAGGCGAAAAAACAGAACCAATACGTGAGCAAAAAAATCCAGAACCAATACGTGAGCAAAAAAAATGCAAAACCAATACTTGAGCAATAAAAATTGCAGGACCAATACACGAGCAAAAAGAAGAAAAAGAAGAAGAAGAAGAACAAGAAGAAGAAGAAGAGAAGAAACGAGTGGAACAGCATTGCACATAACGAATGAAGTCAGCGTCTGTCGTAACCATCGAGAAATTTGTCAGAGAGGCGACGACAGCGAACTGGAAATGTCCCTCAAGAGATCCACGTTCATCAAACGTGGCCGTTAAATCATCACGTACTAAATAAGGCTCCGCCCTCAAACGCCCCGCCGACACCGAAGGACGAATTGAGATTCGCCCCTCGCCGCCGACGACCCACCGCTTTTACGGGCACGTCCGCACCCGAAGGCGTTGGAGAGGGTATTAATGTCGGTGGGTATTCTCCAGGGGTACCCTCACTGTCCGGCCGGCGGGCCTATAGTATCGTATGCCAGGCGCAGAGGTTCGCGGCGTCGCATCCTTCAAGAGATTGTAGGATTTATTCGGCGGGTTCTCTCTCTCTCTCTCTCTCTATCTCTCTCAGTGAAGGATTCCTTCCTTTCCCTCTCCCTTCTCCTCCTCCTCCTCCTCTTCCTCGTCCTCCTCCTCTTCCTCCACCTCCTCTTCCTCCTCCATCTCTCGCTGGCAAATACGAGGAAAAACGGATCCACTCCCTGTCTGGGCAACATCTGGACTTACGCAAAAACCCTTCAAAGGGATCCGGTGACCATCCTTCTCCTCCTCCGTACTGCATCAAATTCAGTGGGATGTTGTGGCAGTTCCTCCTGATTTCGGGAGATAAGAGAAGGCAGTCACACGAGTTCTCTTCTTCTCCTCCTCAGGACCTTCCAGCCACACCCCTGGTTTTTTTCGGTGGCCCTGCGGATTTACCTTGAATATGCAATCCAGGGCCGCCTCTGTGATAACGATGTTGCTAAAATAATTAAAGCAACATCCTCCCTCCCCTCTTTCCCTTCACCCTTTCCCATAACCCTCCCCTACCCTTTTCCCTCCCCCTCTTGGATGACTGTTGCTAAAATAATTAAACTTTGGTCTGTGCAATTCCTAAGTTCCTCGAGCAGATTCTACTGGAATGTAACACCCTCCCCTTTCCCCCTCGCTACTTTCCTATCCCCCTCCCCCTCCCATTCTCCCTTTCCTCTCCCCATCCCCTTCCTCCCCTTCCTTTCCCCTATCCTTTCTCCCTTTCCTCTATTCCCCTCCCCTTCCTCCCTTTTCCCTCCCCCTCCACCTTTTCCCCTCCCACTCCCTTTCCTCTCCTTTCCCCTCCCCTCGCCTTTCCCCTCCCTCTCCCCTTTCCCTTCCCTTAACCATTCCACATGCTAAATACTTCCCCCTACCCTTTATAAACCTCTTCTAGCACTCCAGCCTGTCTTGCTACATGTCCATCATCACAATTCGCAAACTGATTTCATCTTGACGCCATTCTCCAACGAAAAGCCCATATGATTCTAGTTCTTGTTAATGAGCTTTGAAGAAATAATGATTTCATCTAGGCTTTAAGATGGCTCTCTCTCTCTCTCTCTCTCTCTCTCTCTCTCTCTCTCTCTCTCTCTCTCTCTCTCGTTCAAGAAGTGAACAATAACCTTTAAAAGAACCTTTCCAAAATATTATGAGTGACGGCGTAAAAGCATTTGCCTAAAAAACACACACACACACACACACACACACACATATATATATATATATATATATATATATATATATATATATATATATATATATATATATATACTGTATATATATATATATACATATATATATATATATATATATATATATATATATATATATATATATATATATATATATATATCTCAAGAGCCAGCAGGAAATAATGAAAAGCAGCAGTACCTACCTAGAGCTTTCTGATACACCTCATCAGGGTACAATATAAGAATGAAAAACAGCTTCGAAATTTCATAGGTAAACATAGAAACAAAAAAAAAAAAAAAAGGTAAAATATAGAACAACCAAACAGCCTAACCAAGAAGCAAATGGTCCTCAGCCAAGAATTGCACTTAAAGGATAAATATTACGAATGGAAATAAAACTACTGAGCAGTCTATCACATAGATACTAAATTGTCAACAGTACATTTTGTAAGCCAGTTATCTAGGTTAAATTGTCCACTGCTAATATTAAAAACACTGTAGTCTATTTTTTTAAGCCTGGCAAACTTGCACTTAGCTGCTTACCGCTGATTGGATAGACATCCTGTCGCCCGAATCTCACAGTTTTGTTTTCACACTGTTTCAGAATTGTGATCATACGGTCATAGAGCGAGTTAAGAGCTAAGTTACATAATGTTATGCAAATACCAGTTGTAATAAACGTAAGTGTTAAGAACTTACTTACCGAAATATTACATATATTTAACAATATGAAATAACACTTACCGAAGTCGTAGACTAGAAATATGTTTCAAACGCATGAACTTTAATGTTTAATTTCTAGCTAGATTTTTAGCGCCATCTTGCCATTAGTGGCTTGGAAATAACCAAATTGTGTTTATTGTACATTGCTAAAGGTTCTCTAACACCTAAGAACAAAAAACTATCGTAGAAATTTAAGCTCGACGGAAAAGTTGAAGAGGTGGGGTTGTGGGAGGAACAGCCGGTGAGTGGTCGTCTGCACACACCACTTTACAACCAGAATTTTTCAGTTTAGAATCGGCTATAGAGCAGGCGCTTCACTATCCATTTCACCTATATCAGCCATGGCCACAAGAGACGATACAGATCAAAGCACATGTCGCGAATTTTTCCCCACAACGGGGAAGATTTTTCTTACAGTTTTATTTAAAAAAATAGACTAATTAAATTCAACATACATTAACACACAAGGACCACGCGGTCGGGTACAAGAGAATGCTGAAAGCTATACAAAACCCCCTAAAACTCCAAAAAACATGCCTCTAAAAGCTACAATTTTACACAAAACTTATTTCCGTACAATCAGGCTACACTTTAAATGAATATTAACTATATCAGGCCCCGGATGACAAAAATGTGAAGAGATTGTACGCTCCTCTTAATGGCCACTGCTCCGAGCGTCACGGTAAGATTTTGTAATACAAGGACGGAAGGTGTAGCCTACTTGAGGCAGGTTACTAAAAGGCGCCATTCCCGTCATCAACGTTTGCTGACGTTAAGTCATGTACAGAAAGACAAACTAATCTCGGTAAATAAGTACCGTTATGCAAACAATGTTGAACAATTTTAAAACCAAATAATACTGCACAAATTACAAGTTAACATTGAATAATAATAAAAAATGTAGATTCAACATCCTCCCAACCATAGGAGTGCACTGCTACTCCTATGAAAACGCTTACCACATACACAGGTTATAAATCTAGTTTCTAGGTGCTTTTACCAAAGGCCCTCTGCGAGTATAAGATACAGGCTCAACCCTGAATTGTGAAATATCAGGATCAGAGTCATCAGCATTCACATCAGAATGATTAGAAACAGGTTTAGGCAGAGATTCATCATTTACCTCGGAAACAATACAAGGTACACTATCTTCGGCTTCTGTGTCCAAAACATTTGAAATCTCAAGATCATGCGATTTTTGTACTGGTCTGTTAATAATGCCTTTAGAAGTTTTAACATCAACACTTCTTATCAAACCATCTTTACCTGGATATACTTCTATAATAACACCAAGTGGCCAGGACAACCTACGAACATTATCTTCCTTGACTAATACCACAGAACCTTTCCTTACATTACACTTAGATACAAAACCTTTAATGGCACTAACTCTCTGGCATTTGCGCATCTGAACATAAAATTATACAATATACAACAATACACACATGCACACAACGACTAAGGGGAGATTACTGCATTACGAAAACCACAGCATAAGACTATATATATATATATATATATATATATATATATATATATATATATATATATATATATATATACTGTATATATATATATATATATATATATATATATATATATATATATATATATATATATATATATATATATATATATATATACATATATATTGTAAAGAGTGAAACTGTCACACACCATCTCATCTGTCAACAATGTAATATAATGAATATTCAACTGGTTTATTTGTTTTATCGCAAAGAACACTGTAGGCACAATTTAGTCCTGTTGACCTCTCTCTCACCACTGCCTTGGGGGAGAATACTAATCTCCTTTCCTTTTTTCGAGTGACTGGCAGGGACCTTAAATTCCAGGTGCTGATCCAGTAGGAATGCAAATCCTCGCCCGAGGCAAGTCAGCTGGCAGGGAGGCGAAGGATTGGCCATGTGCTCAACGCCATCTTGGAATTTGACCCACGTGGCCCTCAATGCCCACAGTGACACGTGGTCATACCGACACCAGCACCATCTACAAAGAGCAGGATCGTAATCCCTGAAAGCTATGAAAGACTTCGGATGGACACACTTGTTCTAAGATTGGTCGACGTTCATCCAGGACTCCTGTCCTTCCCCTTGCTCTATTGAACTGCCCCTGGGCACACACGGTTGTTGAGAGCCATAGTAAACTTTTGCTGTGACCTTTTACTTGCCCTCCCCTGCACTGGCCCCCTGAAGACGAGGAACATCATCTTCTGCTTAAGGTGAAGTGCAGAATTTCAGGTCCTTTTAACCAATCACATCCCTTTCAGCCTATAACTATTTTTCTGTTTTTCCTTTTCATAGTGTGATATTCCTACAGTGAAAACTGTATTGCTTTTTATAGTTGTGCTGTTTAATTTGCCAAGCACTGAAGTGAAGTGGAACGTAATCATTAAAATTTGAGTAATTGGAATTGAGTTCAGCCTGGGTACCTTCTGTGTAAATCCTCGATTACTTAATTAAAGTGCTATTTTTGGTTGAGTAATCATAGGTCTTTCGATTACAGATTAGGAGTTAGTCAGCTGTGGATCTGTGCATCATCTTGTGTGTGTAATGACCCCACTACACTGTTTGCGGTGCCCTTTTGGAGCAGGCTCCCATTGTGTCTCTTCAAGCAATTCCCAGTCATTTGCTTCTTTCATTTTGTATTATGGAACCTTGTTTGCCTGTCCCAGTTATGCTACCATTCTTCTGATATGTGTTTTCTTTTGCAAATATAATTAATTAAGTTAAACCCAAGAGTTTACCCAATCACTCCATTTTTGAAGTAGGCCATCAGCCATGTTTTGATGTATATATTTTTACCTGACCTCAAGGCCAGAGTTCAAATTTGTGTTATCCAAGGTAAGTTGCATATATCCCAAAGTATAACTTATTGGTTAAACTAGATCTCCCAGCTAAAAACATATCAATATATATATATATATATATATATATATATATATATATATATATATATATATATAGTCACGATGCATACCAAGTACCTGGTTATTACACAACTAATGACAGATTTCAAAAATATACCTCACTTCAGCCACATACCTGAACTCTCGTAACAATAAGAATTGCGACTGAGTACTCTAAAGGTAACAGTGATCCCTTAAAAAGCTCATTAATCAGGTGAAAAATCAAACCAAGTTTATCAAGATTAGTGTGAGGTATCCACTATTAAACAAGAAATATGCTAGAGTAAAAGGGCATCACTCCATCAAACAACTTTAACTGTTTCCCTGGTCTTAATTCACTTCAGCAAAACTAAAGGAACAAAGCATGTTTATCACTTTGCCTTATGCACACAATTAATCCTATTCACTGGTGGTCAATAAATGACACACTGGTTTTAAAAATATCAAATACAAAAATTTATTGTTAAATTCAAAATTTATAATTAGAATTCACAATCTGAAAAATTTACTATTACTTGAAAACAACACAAAATTTTATTAATTCTTGAATTAAATTATCAAACAAAATTAAATCACAAAACTTTAATTTATCAAGAAATTAAATTAATCAAGCAAAATTTAAACTATCAAGGATTATTCAAGCTTTGAAAAGATAATCTTAATAAATGAAAATTAAATCAAGTATGCAATGTTAAATCATCAAGAAATATTTAAAATGCTAAGTAAATAAATGTTAAATCACTAATAAAAATCAAGAAATTGCAAACACAAGGACACACAAAAATACACAAAAGATATATCAATAATAATTTCACTGAGGCAAAAATTCTCCTAATACATCTTATTATACCATGGTAAGTAAAATTCACTTTACCTTACACAAGCTTGTGAAAACCTTTGTAAACTCTGGCAGCTGCTTGTAGTTCACAAAACACACCTTTTTACCAGGTGCCGTTACTGTTAAATAAGTTTACTAAATTCAGATCTCAAAAGCTATATTTAATACCAGTGACCACAGATATTTTACGTTAATAACTACTCTCTTTTTACAAATACAGAGGGAGAGAGAGAGAGAGAGAGAGAGAGAGAGAGAGAGAGAGAGGGAGAGGGAACCAAACTGATCGGTCTCGAAAATCAGAATGAATATAATCTGAGGATTCCAGTACGAAATAAAACATATGACGTCATTAAGGCATTTTGGGTGCGAGATACAAAAATTCTTCTAGAATAAGGAAGATGACGTAACTTCCGGCAAAACGTTTTTAACTCAATCGGGACAATACATGACGCAATCGATCATGAGATCTTACTCTCAAAAATACACGTCTTCTCGTATGAGACAAAACTTTTACAGAAATATTTACATGATCAAACAGATGGCAATTGTTATTCCCGACCTATCAACGCTAATCCAAAACAACGCGCTCTCTTATCTGAACTGATGACAGATGACACATCTGGTCTAAAATTCGTATCTCTCTCTTCAGCTACTACTCTTTTATCAAGATATTATTAATTCTAAATTACGTTAAGTTAACTAAAGCATTAACACTTTTGAGATTTGACATTACACACATATGATATTTCAATAATTATTATCTTTACACATAATACATGATAAATGAAAGAGTAAATATATCAAAATTATAGGAGAATATACATATTACAAGGCAACATCATGATTATATATATATATATATATATATATATATATATATATATATATATATATATATATATATATATATATATATATATATATATATATATATATATATATATATATATATATATATATATATATACTACATCTTCCCAAGCATCCCAGCTACCAAATGCTCAATTTAAAGCTGAGAAATAAAAATACAGTGCATTGCTTAGCACTGCCTGACAAGGAAGGGCAAAGGGACTATTGGCCCCTCCCTAATCCATTAATTGCACTCTTTATATCTCTCCCACTTTCTCTCTTTGAACATGTGACTCTGAAAAGCCTTTTGTTTTCAGAACACGAGGCTGGGAAGAGGCTAATTTCTGGTGAAAGGCAAAATAAACCAGATTAAGAGAAAGGTGTGGCTCCTAGGAACACCTGGAATGGGCTCACCACAAGACGACCCGCTATTGAAATGATGCTCGTGCAAAGGGGAACAACACTAACCCCAACTGCATGAGGAAAGAAACGCAATCCCGGACCCAAGGTCTTAAAAGGGCCTGACCAAAGGAACGAGAAGTTAGAGACCGACCTGGACACGAGCGAGTCACATCTGCCCTTTGCATTCCCGCCTCCTTCAGAGAACCATGCCTCTACCATGTGGTCCTATCTTGTAGGGGGGCCTTAGTATCCTTACCAGTGAAATCCTTTAGCCCACCTCCGCTGCCATTACCCATGCTGAAGCCACCTCATTTATAAGGGAAAGTGATCTGTTGCAAAGGTTCTTTTCATTCAGTCACACTGTTTTAATTCTCGCCCTATACTTCCTAATTTCATTCCTAAGTGTCAGTATCTCCATATTAACCTCGCCTTGTTAGGGCAGTGTTACGAAAATTCCAGTGTTTGAGTAATTATGTAAAATCGTGTGTTCAAGGCATCCTTGGTACCCTCCGTGCGCCGTCTTTTCCTATGTATATTTTACTGTGTCCTTACTGGCCTTTAATTTGTAAACCTCTCCGTTTACAGAAGGATCCTCGTGGAATTCTTCCTCGATTGTGCCTTGCCCTTCGTGAATCAGCATCGTCACATCGACAGATATACCTTCAAGCGTTCACAGTTATAATTAATCTATCAGACCTTGCCTGCCCGATCAGTTCACTTCATCTTCTGATTTTCATTTAATGTAAATAATGTGTAAAATTCCAGTGTCGGTAGACGAAAGCCTAAAAGAAAATTATGATAAATGTTTAGAAGTACCCAATATTGCAACTAAAAGTGATGATAGTAGACTAGATTTTGCTAATGTGGTTACACGTAGCTCACAAGAAAATGAGAGTAAAGAAGTAATATCTCTGAAGAAGCTTTCAGATAAGTTGAGCATGAGTAAAGAAAATTTAGTTAATTTGCAGAAAAGTGACTCGTCTTTAGCAAGTGCATATAAACAAGTTCTTAGTGATGATGCGGACAAAGCACCTTGTTTTTTCATTAGAGATGATTTGTTGTTCAGGTTATAAAGACCATATAAACTAACCAGTGTAGACACTAGGAGTGAGTGAGAACAACTGGTTATTCCTTTGGATTACGTAGAGACTTCTTAGAACTTGCACATGGGTCAGATTCTCATTTTGGAATCTCTAAAACTTATAAGAGATTATTATATGATTATTATTGGCCTAAAATGAAATGGGATGTGCAAGATTTTATTAATAGTTGTCATACTTGTCAAATTGTTGGAAAACCAAATGAGGTGAACCCTAAAGCTCCTTTGTCTCCCGTCATTGTACCTACTGGACCTTTTCAGCGGGTAGTCATAGATTGTGTGGGACCATTGCCCACAACAAAGAAAATGAACGAATATCTTTTGACCAGTATGTGTCCAACTACAATGTTTCCTATCACTGTGCCCATTAAGAATATTTCAGCCAAAATAATCATCCAGCAATTGATTAAGATATTTACTCTTTAAGGATTTCCTAAAGAATTGCAATGCGATCGTGGCACTAATTTTGCAAGTACTCTTTTCCAGGACACATTAAAAAGTTTTAATATAAAACAGTCTCTGTCTTTTGCTCACCATCCCCAGTCACAAGGTGCTTTAGAAAGACGCCATCAGACTCTAAAATCTTTGTTGAGAAAGTTTTGTGTAGAGATAGTATCTGAATGGGATGAAAACATAGACCTTTTGCTATTTGTAATTAGAGAAGTTCCTTCGGAATCACTTGGTATATCTCCTTCTGAAATGTTGCACGGTCATAAATTAAGAGGCCCTTTACAAATTATTAAAGATAAATTAGGAAATAATAATGGAGCGGTAGAAGAAGTAACTATTAGTATTTGAAGAAAATCAAAGACAGGTTTCACAACATATGAAGATTTGCTTTGGATAACTTGCTTAACAGTCAAGAACAAATGAAAGTAAGATATGATAAACCTGCAAAATGCAGAAAATTTAAAACAGGTGAATCTGTCTCAGCCTTCTTCCCAGTTCAATGTTCTCCTTTGAAAAGTAAATATTCTGGCCCATACGTTGTAGAGAAATGTGCTAATAATCACAATTACATAATAAATAGGCCAGATAGACGTAAGGATACACAACTAGTTCATGTCAATCTGCTTAAACCCTATAATCGATCTCTCCCTGCTGTTTTGAGTTTTTCACGAAACACCCTTGTGAGTGTAAAATGTAAAGAAAAAACAGAACCTGACTTTGCTGAAACGCAAAATAAAGAGGGTATCACATCAAGGTCTCGTGAGTCTGATGCACAAATCTTAAGATCTCTTCCACAGTATCTGCAGCATCTGAAACAGGAGCAAAGAAAGGACATAACCAAACTCATAACAGAGTATAGAGAAATACACAGTGACGTCCCTCTACAGAGCATTTCAGAATCTCATGATGTTGAAATAACACCTGGAACCAGTCCCATACGTCAACACTTCTACAGAGTAAGCGAGGAAAAGAAAAAGCTAATGAAGGAAGAAATAGGGTACTTATTGAAGAATGGGGTGGCTGTGCCAAGCAAATCTCCATGGGCATCTCCTTGTTTGTTAGTGCCAAAACCTGATGGAAAGGTAGTGAGGTTGTGCACTGATTACAGAAAACCTAACCTGGTAATTATTAAAGACAGTTTTCCCTTGCCTCTCATTGACGACATCTTGGATGCTGTTGGGCGTTCCAAATATTTAACACAAGTGCACATGTTAAAAGGATATTACCAAATACCCTTAACTGACCGAGCTAAGTTGATGTCTGCTTTCGTTTTGCCATTTGGACTTTGTCAGTATGAACGTCTTCCATTTGGCATGAACAACCCTCCTTCTACCTTCCAGAGAACCATTAACCAATTTATCAAAGACCTTGGTGGAGTTTATGCATATCTAGATGATATACTAGTTGTTGTAGCAGACTCTTGGCAAGAACACTTGAAAAGACTTGAAGCACACTCTAATCGTTTGAAGGAAAATAAGTTCACCATTAATCTTGCTAAATCAACCTTTGCAAATGCTCAAGTTGTATATTTGGGATACGTAATTGGAAGTGGGAAAATTCTACCCAAATCTTTAAATATAGAAGCCACCGTAAATTATCCCAAACCTACCACCAGGAAAGAAGTCATGAGATTCTTGGGAGGGAATGACTTCGTATTGCAGAAGATTCTGTAAAAATTTCAGTAGCGTAGCCTATCCTCTTACCAATTTAACTAGCGACAAGAAAGAACTTAAAGAGATGAATCTTGTGAAAACTCTTTCCAACAAATTAAGAATATGTTGTGTTTTAGTCTTATTCTTACTGCTCCCAATTTTTCCTGATCCTTCTGCCTACAGACCGATGCATGTGACCATGGCATACTGCAGGTGCTGTTCTCTTACAGGAGAATCCCAAGACGAAAATTCTCCATCCAATCTCTTACTACAGTTACAAACTAAAGCGACACCAGAGGTCATACTCCACTGTCGAGAAAGAGCTTCTGGCTCTCATCTTGGTCCTTAAACATTTTGAGGTGTAGCCTACGTATACACCCATCAACATCTGGTTTTTTATACAGACCATGACCCTCTTACTTTTCTCAACAAGGCTCGTCTGGCCAATCAGAGACTTCTGCGCTGGTCTCTCCAACTTAAGATGCGGCATATCAGAGGTTCTGAAAATCAAATCGCTGATGCCGCCTCCAGAGCTCATAAACCAGAGGATCCTACGTCGTCTAATGTCTAGACTTAGTTCATCACTCTTCAACCGGGAGGTGTCGTGACCCTCGACCTTCCTCTGTATATACTGTATATGTCTAATATTTTTTAACGATTCATATTTCGGGAATATGTTAAGTTAACTAGGAGTTTAGTTATTTATTTATTTTTTGTTATACTATTGACCAGCAGAAGACAGCAAACCACCCACCGATTTCTTGACCAAGTTTTGACTTTAAATAGTAGCCGGCAGATAAAATATTCATTGGTTATTTAAGTGGTTGTTATTCAAGAGAATTACCAGTATCTCCCTATCCTTCCTACCATACCCCCTCTCCATAACTGAGTTTACTTCGGGGTTCTCCTTCAAATTTCTAGTTGTTATTTTGCTGAACTGCCTCTTGACAACACCAAAAGTTGTCTCGTTCATGCCTTTGTAACATCTTGAACATGGAGTTTTTTAAATATCCGTAAGTTGCAAGTATTATGACATTTTTCCTGCTTTAATTTGATACTGTGCAGAAATTGAATACTTTTGGTTTTGCGGGGAATTAATTGTATAACGTTTTGTGTTGAGTATTAGTGTTCTTATTAAATTATAAGGGGGTTTTGTGTTTAAAAGGCTCCTTTGATTGTGGCACTGGTGCTTAACATTTCAACTTTAAGATCTGGTAAATTATAAACTGGGAATTTTTGTTGTAAGTTTAGTGGTAACTGAGTTCGTGAAAAAAAAAAAGATATATATATATATATATATATATATATATATATATGTATATATATATATATATATAACGTATGTATATATGTGTGTATATACATACATACATACACATATACATCTGTACATACATACATATACATATACAAATATATATACACATACACATGTAAACATATATACGTGTATATACATACATACATCCATACATATATACATATATATTTGTACATGTATATATATATGTATATATATGTATGTACTCGTATATGTACATATATACATATATTTATATGTATATAGATACATATATATATGCATATATACATATATATGTAATATATATAGTATATATATACATGTATATACATATACATATAATCATGAAGCTACAAATGTCACTTAATATCAAATTCACGCTACCTCGGGAATATCTCCGATGGAGAATTATCACCGAAGGGGAATTTATAAGTGATAAATGGATTGGTACTATCGGGTCGCGAACCCACGACACAGCAAAGACCCAGTCACTCCATTCCTAGGCTAAGTTCAATTTCCCCACTCGCGACGGGAAAAATAAGTACAGAAAACTCGGGATTAACTTATACCTCTCTTGATAGCTTAGTGGTAACGTCAACTGGAGTGGCTGGGTCTGTGCTGTGTCGTGGGTTCGCGATCCGACAGTACCAATCCATTTACCGCTTATAAATTCCCCTTTGGTGATAATTCTCCAACGGAGATATTCCTGAGGTAGCGTGAATTTGATATTAAGCGACATTTGTAGCTTCATAATTGTATATAAATCACGGTGTGATAAAAAATTCCTAATAAGAACTGCGTGTTCCAAACGTACGAATGAACTACCATGGCGGAGGTGGGTTAATTCCTAGGCTAAGTACAATTTCCCCACTCCCGACGGGAAAAATAAGTACAGAAAACTCGGGATTAACCTATACCTCTCTTGATAGCTTAGTGGTAACGTCACCTGGAGTGGCTGGGTCTGTGCTGTGTCATGGGTTCGCGACCCAACAGTACCAATCCATTTACCACTTATAAATTCCCCTTCGGTGATAATTCTCCATTGGAGATATTCCTGAGGTAGCGTTAATTTAATATTAAGCGCCATTTGTAGCTTCATGATTGTATATAAATCACAGTGTGATAAAAAATTCATAATAAGAGGTGCGTGTTCCAAACGTACGAATGAACTACCATGGCGGAGGTGGGTTAATTCTGAATGAAAGTACAATTTCCTCGCTCACGACGGGAAAAATAAGTACAGAAAACTCGGGATTAACTTATACCTCTCTTGATAGCTTAGTGGTAACGTCAACTGGAGTGGCTGAGTCTGTGCTGTTTCATGGGTTCGCAACCCGACAGTACCAATCCATATATCACTTATAAATTCCCCTTCAGTGATAATTCTCCATCGGAATATTCCCGAGGTAGCGTGAATTTAATACTAAGCGACATTTGTAGCTTCATGATTGTATATAAATCACGGTGTGATAAAGAATTCATAATAAGAGGTGCGTGTTCCAAACGTACGAATGAACTACCATGGCGGAGGTGGGTTAATTCCGAGGCTAAGTACAATTTCCCAGCTCGCAACGGGAAAAATAATTACAGAAAACTCGGGCTTAACTTATACCTCTCTTGATAGCTTAGTGGTATCGTCAACTGGAGTGGCTGAGTGTGCTGTGTCGTGGGTTCGCGACCCAACAGTACCAATCCATTTATCACTTATAAATTCCTCTCGGTGATAATTCTCCATCAGAGATATTCCTGAGGTAGCGTGAATTTGATATTAAGAGACATTTATAGCTTCATGATTGTATATAAATCACGGTGTGATAAAAAATTCATAACAAGAGCTGCGTGTTCCAAACGTACCAATGAACCACCATGGCGGAGGTGGGTTAATTCCGAGGCTAAGTACAATTTCCCCGCTCATGACGGGAAAAATAAGTACAGAAAACTCGGGCTTAACTTATAGGGCCTACCTCTCTTGATAGCTTAGTGGCAACGTCAACTGGAGTGGCTGGGTCTGTGCTGTGTCGTGGGTTCGAGACCCGACAGTGCCAATCCATTTATCACTTATTAATTCCCCTTCGGTGATAATTCTCCAACGGTGATATTCCTGAGGTAGCGTGAATTTGATATTAAGCGACATTTGTAGCTTCATGATCGTATATAAATCACGGTGTGATAAAGAATTCATAATAAGAGCTGCGTGTTTCAAACGTATCAATGAACTACCATGGCGGAGGTGGGTTAATTCCGAGGCTAAGTACAATTTCCCCGCTCCCGACGGGAAAAATAAGTACAGAAAACTCGGGATTAACTTATACTTCTCCTGATAGCTTAGTGGTAACGTCAACTGGAGTTGCTGGGTCTGTGCTGTGTTGTGGGTTCGCGACCCGACAGTACCAATCCATTTATCACTTATAAATTCCCCTTTGGTGATAATTCTCCATCGGAGATATTCCTGAGGTAGCGTGAATTTGATATTAATCTACATTTGTAGCTTCGTGATTGTATATAAATCACGGTGTGATAAAAAATTCATTATAAGAGCTGCGTGTTCCAAACGTACCAATTAACTACCATGGCGGAGGTGGGTTCATTCCGAGGCTAAGTACAATTTCCCCGCTCGTGACGGGAAAAATAAGTGTAGAAAACTCGGGATTAACTTATACCTCTCTTGATAGCTTAGTGGTAACGTCAACTGGAGTTGCTGGGTCTGTGCTGTGTCGTGGGTTTGCGACCCGACAGTACCAATCCATTTATTACTTATAAATTCCCCTTCGGTGATAATTCTCCATTGGAGATATTCCTGAGGTAGCGTGAATTTGATATTAAGCGACATTTCTAGCTTCATGATTGTATATAAATCACAGTGTGATAAAAATACATATACATATATACATATATATATATATATATATATATATATATATATATATATATATATATATATATATATATATATACATATATAGGTATGTATGTATGTGTGTATATATATACTATACAGTATATATGTGTATATGTATGTATATTTGTATGTACATGTATATGTGTATGTATATATATATATATGTATATTTGTGTATGTGCATATATATATATATATATATATATATATATATATATATATATATATATATATATATATGTGTGTGTGTGTGTGTGTGTGTGTGTGTGTGTGTCAAATATAAGGCAGCCCATAAAAACGCCAAAATGTGGAAAATAAAGGCTACATTTCAGAGACCGAACTGTCTCTCTCCTCAGGCAAATAGTGGATGAGAAAAAGTTACAGAAAAGCGGTATTTATACCAGAAGATCCATAGGTCTGCCGTTAAGTCACTCCAGTTGACAACTTCTCTTTAATCTTCTTGACCACTGGTTGGAAGAAGATTTGATCTATAATATCTGAATCCCAGGTGCCTCTTGAGAGATTCACAACATTTCTTTGTATAATCAAGGCTGATTCCACCATCTGGCTTTTGAACCAACAATTGCTGCTATAAATTATACGAGACATATTCCAGTTTATTCTGTGGTTATGGTTATTTATGTGGTTAAAAATAGTTGAGCTCTGTTGTCCGTACCTTACTGAACGTTTATGCTGATTTAAGATTGGTCACAGTCGAGGCAAGGGATTTCGTAAACTCCTGTGTCTTTAGGGACTGGTTTTTGTTGGACGTTAATCAGGGATTTGGTTAAGGTATTTGGGTAGCTAAAAGCAAAAGGGTTAGAGTTTCCAAGTGTCTGTGTTAACGTCTTAATCCTGTCCAGGTGGGAGATTTTTATTTTATTGGTTGTGGGTCTCTCTGGTCTTGTTATGGGGGGGACGGTAGAAAATAGCGTTTGCTTTGTGGATCGATTTCTCAGTTAAATAGTTAGGGTACTTTAAAGATGACAGCTGCTTACGGATTAGTTCAATTTCTTTTTCCAGGAGATCCGGGGATCAAATCCATAAGGCTCCTAAGAATAAATTGCTGGCTATGCCAATTTTGATAGAGATGACATGATAGCTATAAAACTGGATGTATGCCAGACCGGAAAAATAACCTAGATTTTATTGTTGCTTTTGACAGATTCATAGCTGATAAAAATTACAGCTGAGAAGAGATATGTTTAAAAGGTATCTTACTAAATGCAGTAGCTGAACTTAGTAAGAAATACCCTGTCCCCCCTAGATTTATGAAAGCCATCCGCTCGTTACAAAAATTAGATGTTGTAATAAGTAGATCCTACAAAGACGGCAAAATCGTGATTATGGACAAAGACCTCGACAAAATCAACCAACTCCTTAGTCACACTAACACTTATGACAAGTTAACAAAAAATCGCCTCCGAAACGTCCCCACAGATTAATTGGCAAAGACGAAAAGAGCATTGGAACAATGAAGAAATTTAAAGTCATTAACCCAAAACTACCTTACTTTTATGGCCTTCTCAAAACTTATAAAGATAATCTTCCATTCAGACTTATCATATCATGTGCCGGAGCTTTGAATATAAAATTTCTAAGTGGTTAACCGGCCTCCTTTCCCCTTTCTTAGGCACATTTTCTCCCAGTCACATTAAACATTCTGGAGATTTCTGTCACAAATTCAAAGAAGCACATATAACAATTCACAACATAAAACTTCTAAGTTTAGATGTAGATTCCTTATTCACAAAAGTACCAGTACAGAACGTTCTACAATTTTTTACGGAAAAATTGGCTCCCTATTCAGACCATTTCCCACTAGCCCTAGATAGAATAATAAAGGCAGTTGAATTATGTGTATCAAACAGCATCTTTTCATTGGGGGAGTCATTCTATAAACAAAAATTCGGGTGCAGCATGGGCAACCCTTTAAATCCTGTTTTAGCCAATCTATACATGGAATATTTTGAAATTGTAATAATAAACGCAATAAAACCTAAAGACTTGCTGTTGATGAGATATGTAGACGATATCTTAACATTTTAGAATAATAAGTGGGGCAATTTCAATGAATTCCTTTCAAAATTAAATGCATTGGTGCATAGCATCAAATTTAAAGTTGAATGGGAAACAGACAACAAAATTACTTTTCTTAATATTTTAATAATTAGAGACACGACAGGATACAAATTTACCATAAAGAGAAAACCAACTTTTTCTCTGTCATACATCCGTTTTTATAGCTATCGTGACATCTCCATCAAAATTGGCGTAGCCAGCAATTATTCTTAAGAGCCTTATGGATTTGTTCCCCGGAACTGATGGAAGAGGAAACTGAACTAATCCGTAAGCAGCTGTCATCTTTAAAGTACTCTGACCATTTAATTGAGAAATCGATCCACAAAGCAAACGCTATTTTCTACCGTCCCCCGCCCCCCATAACAAGACCAGAGAGACCCACAACAATAAAATAAAAATCCCACACCTGAGAAGGATTAAAACGTTGACACAGAAACTTGGAAACTCTAACCCTTTTGCTTTTAGCTACCCAAATACCTTAACCAAATCCCTGATTAACTTCCAACAAAAACCAGTCCCTAAAGACACAGGAGTTTACGAAATCCCTTGCCTCGACTGTGACCAATCTTAAATCGGTTTCACAGGCAAATCACTCCCCCAAAGATTAATACAGCATAAACGTTCAGTAAGGTACGGACAACAGAGCTCAGCTATTTTTAACCACATAAATAACCATAACCACAGAATAAACTGGAATATGTCTCGTATAATTTATAGCAGCAATTGTCGGTTCAAAAGCCAGATGGTGGAATCAGCCTTGATTATACAAAGAAATGTTGTGAATCTCTCAAGAGGCACCTGGGATTCAGATATTATAGATCAAATCTTCTTCCAACCAGCGATCAAGAATATTAAAGAGAAGTTGTCAACTGGAGTGACTTAACGGCACACCTATGGATCTTCTGGTATAAATACCGCTTTTCTGTAACTTTTTCTCATTCACTATTTGCCTGAGGAGAGAGACAGTTCGGTCTCTGAAATATAGCCTTTATTTTCCACATTTTGGTGTTTTTATGGGCGCCGTTATATTTGATGGAATTTGTTTTAACAGAAAATATTTCACAGTAATATATATATGTATATGTGTATAAATATATGTATGTGTATATATATATGCATATATATGTAAATATATGTATATACTGTATATATGTGTATATATATGTATTTATTTGTATATGTGTATATATATGTATATATATGTATATATACATATGTCTATATATGTGTATATATATGTATATATGTATATTTATATATATGAATATACTTATGTATACATATAAACGTATCTATATATATGTATATAAACTGTAAACAGTATATGTATATATGAATATATATGTATATAAATACATGTATATGTATATATATATATATATATATATATATATATATATATATATATATATATTATATATAATTATATTATATATATATATAATTTATATTATATATATATATATATATATATATATATATATATATATATATATATATATATATATATATATATATATAATATATATATATATATATATATATATATATATATATATATATATATATATATATGTTTAAATGTATATAACTTATATATATTATATATGTATATATAATATATACATATATATGTAATTGTAATAGCCACAGTGCCCTCTTAACTTTCTCGAATTCTTTGCGCTTTTTGGATAAGCTTGTCACTACAAAGCCTTAAGATCCAAGTACAAGAAATATGAAGAAATTCTGATGTACAGCAGCGGAAAACGAACCCGGGTCCGCTAATCAGAACGAGGTACCATTGTAGATTCTACATATATATTTCACCATAAAAAAGCAATAAATATTTATCGTCCCCTTGGCTACGATGGTGAGGATGGGTCTATTCCAGCTCTATATATATATATATATATATATATATATATATATATATATATATATATATATATATATATATATATATATATATATATATATATATTTAAATAACAGGTATATGTATGTATGTGACGCAATAGACTTTTATCCTTCTCGTGGTCAGGTCGACAACGGTACCTTGTTCAGATTAGCAGACCTGGGTAAGTTTCCCTCTACCGCATATCAGAATTTCCTCATATTTCTTGCACTTGGACCATAAGGCTTTGTAGTGGCAAGCGTATCCGAAAAAGCGCGGAAAAATCGAGAAAGTTAAGAGGGCATTGCGGCTATTACAATTACATATGTATCTGGTAAAAAGTGACCAGTAGATTTTACATGTATAATAATATGTGTATATATATACTGTACATATATATATATATATGTATATATATATATATATATATATATATATATATATATATATATATATATATATATATATAGAAATCATCAACACACAATCACGTGTGGAACAGAAATAAATTTCTGACTCACGTCGGGATCGAACCCAGGTCTCTCAGGTGGAAAGCAAGGGCGTTATCCACTGGGCCACACAAGTCTAAAAGAAGTTGGAACCTGAGAGCAACTGCACCCAAGGAATTACCTGGGCAAGCTAACTGCTTGCATACCAGCGAGTTTTCCCCAACTTCCCGACTCAGCAATGACCCAATAGACAACATTTCACTCGAATTATCCCTTCTGAGTGAATAAGATAGAAATCATCAACACACAATCACGTGTGGAACAGAAATAAATTTCTGACTCACGTCGGGATCGAACCCAGGTCTCTCAGGTGGAAAGCAAGGGCGTTATCCACTGGGCCACACAAGTCTAAAAGAAGTTGGAACCTGAGAGCAACTGCACCCAAGGAATTACCTGGGCAAGCTAACTGCTTGCATACCAGCGAGTTTTCCCCAACTTCCCGACTCAGCAATGACCCAATAGACAACATTTCATTCGAATTATCCCTTCTGAGTGAATAAGATAGAAATCATCAACACACAATCACGTGTGGAACAGAAATAAATTTCTGACTCATCAGCAGTTGACCCACACCACGGGACGGTGGACTTATTATCAACTAAAAAATTCCCCTTCGGTAACACATATGAAAATATATTATTTCCGAGGTAGAGCGAATTGGATATTAAAGGACGTTTGTAGCTTTCTGAATATATGTATATATATATATTGTTATGAACCACTTTCGGTTCTACAGGTCCCATTACACAAAATTACTCATATGGGAATGGAATGGCTGGAGGGAACGGGGACAAGCCAGAGGAGGGTGCAAAATAAATGCCAAAAATACCTTAAGTCTAATTTATTACATACAAATTTACATATTTACAACTGAGTTCAGGTTTTAGGTGGCAAAAAGACAATAAATGATCATTAACATAAATAGCCACCACATTAAAGCTCAAACAAACGATCATTAAATAATTTACAGTAGTCAGGCAGAAAAATAACATAAATGAAAATAAATGCTTAACAGCAGTCATCAAACATCAGTGAACACAAAGTCAATATATAAATGCCAAACAGCAAATTTCCAGAGCCATACACTTGCTCTACAACATTAAATAATAATGAAATATACAATCATAACATGTTCAATGAAATAAACTCAAAGATAGACAGCAAACAACAACGGTGACATATCACCAAAGCAGCACAAAACAAAAACAAATTCCGGAGAATTGTCGAGGCAGTCCTTTACCGCCAACCAGGATAAACATTAGACGTAATCGGGGATTCATCAAACACAGCAATTAGCTGTCAAAACAGGAACGCATCCTCAGCAGAGATGAACTCGCCAACTCATCGAGACAGTCTTTCACCATCGCAATATCCTCTCGCTGCTACTCCAGAAGTCAAATTACACACATACAGGACCTCATCCTCCCACCGAAGTAAACAGGTCCATAACCCCTGCTACCAAACCATGTGACTTCCCGCTGCTCTATCAAAACATGCTGCTGCTGCTTTCTTC
>NC_089756.1:3472997-3482997 GCF_040412425.1 Macrobrachium rosenbergii | reverse complement strand
AGAGATCAGTTTATTAGCCACATAATTTAAAATAACACCCAAATTGAAGGCCTATAATCTCTTTTCCCCTCTGACATAGGCCTACGTACTCCTGCTTTTTAAACTCACGACGTCTTGGTTCGAAAAGAGAAGAATTACAGCGAGGCTGACATAGGCCTAGGTCAGGATCCTGGCCTAGGTACAGCAATCTTTCAAATTCGCGGCATCTTTTTGAGCAGAGAAGAATTGTGGCAAGGCTGACATAGGGCTAGGTACACCTCTTTTCCAAACTCGAGGCATCTTCTTGGTTCGAATGGAGAAGATTTATGGCAAGGCTATAGTTCAGTGATGTCGTGAGTCTCCTAAAATTAGACAGATAACAGTACCTATCGCCTCTGCATAGCCGCCTCGCATAGCCTACAGTTATTGGAAGAGGAGCCTTAATTGGATAATCATGGCCTCACGCGGTGAACACGCAACTCCCTTCTGAGGTACACGTGCCGGCGGCGTCCGTTTTGATGAAAGCCGCTGCAGAAAGAGTGAGCTGTTTCTATCAGAAATGTTGCCTTACCTGGTATCAGAATCATGCTATTATACTCTTACAGCAACGGTTACCATTTTAAAGTTCATTCAACATATGTTATATATATATATATATATATATATATATATATATATATATATATATATATATATATATATATATATATAATGTCTATATACACATATATATACTTATATATATAAATGCACATCCATACTGATGCCTTTTATCAATTTACTTTCTATAACCAGAAGCTAAATAATTTTTCTTGATAAACGAATTTTCAAGAGAAATGTCTTCTTTTCACAGCATATGCCCAAGAATCTAGCATTCGTACTGAAAAACAAAACATTCTGTATTCTTAATTGAAAATTTTAAAAGAAAAAAGTGCCTTTCTACATTTTTCTTTACATGTACAGTATAACAAAAAACTTGCATCATAATGGTACTCTTCTATATAAGTAACACTATTATTATTATTATTATTATTATTATTATTATTATTATTATTATTATTATTATTATTATTATTATTATTATTCAGAGGATTAACCCTATTCATATGGAACAAACCCACCATAGAGGCCACTGACTTGAAATTCAAGCTTCCAAAGAATATTATGGCGTTCATTAGAAAGAAGAAAGAGAAGGTAATAATTGGACATACAGAAAGAAGAGATCAGTCATTAAAAAAGAAACAAATAAATTAACAAATTAATAAATAAGTAAATAAAAATGTAAAACTCTAAGAACAGAGGGAGAATTGCATAGTGTAGTAATGCCTTGCCTCTTCCAACAAATCTGTGAGATTATAGTGGCTTTGATTTATCACATACTTTAGCAAATTTCTGACAGGTTTTTGACAAGAAACTTAAATCAATAGATTTTAATGCAACGCCTAAATGCGAATTGCAACGATAATAATAAACTTGACTGCGTAATCCTTTTATTTACATCTGTGTGTTACCGACTGGTTTCTGAGGTCTGAAACAATTCAGCGTCAGTGCAGGCTACGGTACTACGGTAGTATAGTCTCTCTCTCTCTCTCTCTCTCTCTCTCTCTCTCTGTATGTATGTTTGATGTGTGATATATACATATACAAGTATGTATATATATATATATATATATATATATATATATATATATATATATATATAGACACATACATATATACACACATACACACACACATTATATATATATGGTATATATACAACCATCTCTCTCGCTCACTCTCTGTATTATGTATGTATGTAAATATGTATATATGTATGTATGTATGTATGTATATATATATATATATATGTATATATATATATATATATATATATATATATATATATATATATATATAAATAATACAAAAAAGATTAAAACAAACAATCTTTCTAATTAACATAACGATTTTAAATCCAAGCGCAAATGCAAGTATATATACCAAGACGAATTATGTTTGTGACAAAGGAAAAACCAATTCACAAGTCATTAAAACGACATTAAGAGTAAGCGTGGTTAGGCAACGGCAGAATAAAACTTATAATGCTATCATTAAAAAACAATTATCGTTATTTGAGATTATTTTTCCCACCATCTGGCAACTAAGAGGGATGTGTGTATCTGGCAACTCTACCTCCGTATCACATACTTATCCAGAGTCCTTGGCTGATTTATATAATTTAAATATGTTTGAAAAGCCAAAAATGCTATGGAATAAAGCAGAGTATGCTGAACAATAACCACAACAAGGCGAAACAACAGGGCCCTTGCTTATATATGGAATAATGCAGAGTATACTGAACAATAACAATAACATAAGGAATAATGCACATGACACTGAACAACAGCAACAACAGGGCGAAACAACGGGTCCCTCACTTATGTGTGGAATAATGCAGATTATACTACTGAACGACAACAATAACAACAACAAGACGAAACAACAGGTTCCTGGCTTATTATTTACCAACTGGCGAGTCCAAATGACTTACTGGCTTCGAAATACCGTATGTCAGGCCTCTCGTGGTGTGCCGGATGTCTCCAGCGCTTATTATCAATTGCCTCCCCCCCTGCCCCCAGCCCCCGCCCCCCACACTCACCTCGAAATGTAAGTTTAAGGACCAGTTAAGCTTAAAATGACAGTCATAAGAATTATTACACACACTACACACTGTCTGGTGTACGTAAGTACAAATAAACACTTACATCTCATTCATAAAATCTAAAATAGAATAGAATATAAAATTCAGACCAAAGGCCAAGCTCTGGGACCTATGAGGTCATTCAGCGCTGAAAGGGAAACTGAGAGTAGAAAGGTTTGGAAGGTGTAACAGGAGGAAAACCTTTCGCAGTTGCACTATTAAAAATTGTTAGAATAAGGTTGAGGAAAGTAAGATGGAAGAAAGAGAATATGAACGGCGGTACAGTAAAAGAAATGAAAGGGGTTGCAGCTAGAGGTTGAAGGGACGCTGCAAAGAACCTTAAGCAATACTTAATATGAGAAAGTTAGGTAACTGGTTAGACTTTCCTTATCAAAAACTCGATTTCTTACTTTGATTAAAAAATCTGTCCATATATATCAAAACTACAAGACGGAGGAAGGGGAGTTGCAAAGAACCATAAGTAATGCCTACAGTCCACTGCATGAGGTACACTGACGGCACTACCTCACTACGAGATTCGTAAAATACAGTAAGATAGGACTGTACTGTTCTGAGGTTGATCTTAATCTGCTAATATTATCGACAGTCCCAAGTGTCCAATTTTTTTTTACCCGAAATAAGGATTCCATTTAACCATAGCCAGCACCAGGCGATCTCATGGGAAGGCCCTGGGCCAACACCTCTAAACCTTTTAGGTCTTGCCCTGGCCCGCTTCGGTCGTGACGACGAAAGTCAACGACAACAGAAGAAGAAGAAGAAGAAGGTCGCCCGATCGTCACTTGTCTTTAATACCCTCCAGCAACTTGTTGCTGTCTTCGCCCCCCGCCCCCTCCCCGCCCCTTTTCCCTTTCCCGAACCCAAGCGACTCCCATTGTCTGATATTCATTCACCCCACTTCCCACACCCGTCCCACGCTCGCCCCCTACACGCAAACACGCCCCTCTCCCCACAATGCGCCCACGCCGTTCGAGTATGATGTATGACCCGCAGTCCCTTTAACGTGGGAAAACAACTCAGAGTAGACTTCATGTGGGGCTAATGAGTTATCCGTTCCCTTACGCCATATTGGAGTCGTTCATCACAATCTGATAAGAATTAGGACTAGATTACGAGACTGTCTACCGCAGACATTCACGTCACCTATTCAGTTGGAAAATTACTAACGTCTACTCTCATCAATTTATCGTAGACCTAAGAACCTCCTGACAGCATAAACAAAAATAAAATATCAGACCTTCCTCAAAAAGAACAGCGTGGCCAGGTACCATCTGTTCGGCCTAGCGTACCGAACGCATCCGAGGTCGCTCTCCCAAAGTCGCTCTCCCACGGAAAATGAGATAATAAACAGGTATAAAATGCTACACTGCTGAAGACATATGCCTGAAAAGTTCTCTTCATACAAACCCATCTATTTGGCCTTGAACAGAATGTAAACAACAAATGGTAACCTCGGTACACTTTGTCATTGCTTTAGCTCTCTCTCTCTCTCTCTCTCTCTCTCTCTGGATACTAGATGTGTAATCTATTTCTAAGTCGGTGTGAGGAGTGATGGGAGCCAAGGATCACTTTGGCTCCAGTTGGAGGAAAGAGTGATGAGAGCCAAGGATTCCTTTGGCTCAAGGTGGAGGAAAGAGTGATGAGAGCCAAGGATTTCTTTGGCTCAAGGTGGAGGAAAGAGTGATGGGAGCCAAGGATTCCTTTGGCTCAAGGTGGAGGAAAGAGTGATGAGAGCCAAGGATTCCTTTGGCTCAAGGTGGAGGAAAGAGTGATGAGAGCCAAGGATTCCTTTGGCTCAAGGTGGAGGAAAGAGTGAGGAGAGCCAAGAATTCCTTTGGTTCAGGGTGGAGTGAAAAATGAGGATTCCTTTGGGGGGGCAAGGAATCCTTTGGCAGTGTTGCCGAAACATGGAAATGTGGCCTCCGGTGTGGAAATTTTCATGCGCAAGATGATCGGGTGCAGAAGTGGCGTCTCATTTTAGTCTGCCACACCAAGTGTGGAAAAAACTTCCACTCTTTTTAGGTGTTTATTGTGGTCAAATATATTATTTTCTTGTATTATATGATTAGTTTACCTATATTCTCGGTCAATTGCATATTCATATATGTGTTTATATAATAATGAGTGAATAAAGAGCCATCAAAGAATGGTTGCTTACCTGAATTATGAAGCAGCAGAAGTCGACTGGGCGATGCCTTGATTGACACGTCGAATGCAGACGACAAAAGAGTGACAGCTTTAGGTTTCCATCTAATTAAGGTAACTTAAATCTACTTAAGATTGTTTTAATGAATGTAAAAATTATTGTGATTAACTTGATAAGGGAAGTTCTTTGCAAAGTGATATTGTGAATGCATTTAATGTTTAGATCTATATAATAGTCTTATCATTTAATGTTGTAGCATGTCAAAGGACCCATGTAATGGTAGACATTCAAGTTTTCCTGTTAACAAATGTTTACGGGAAACCATCTTTAGATTGTGAAGGAAAGCATATATTGTTTTATATACATTAGATTTTACCGATGGTTGAATGAATTTAAAATTTAGGTGAGCGTGGAAGTCAGTGGTGTCCTAAAATCTAATGAACTCTTCCTTGGCCCACCCAGAAAGCTGTTGAACGGAGCTATTACACAAACACAAATTTACACATTTCAGTGATTATTTTCGTGTTAGTGAGTTTCATACTAATCCTATGGTCTTTTGCTGGTTTCTAATTATTATTATTATTATTATTATTATTATTATTATTATTATTATTATTATTATTATTATTATTATTATTATTATTTGCGATTTAGCGAAAGTTACTGCACTAACCTGACAAGTTCAATGAGGAAAAGCAAGTATGGAGTACCTTCCCCTCTCAGAGAAGGCCAGATATTTCTTTTTCAATTCCATAATGTAATATCAACCACTCTATAATCAACAAAAACAATTTTAACATTAGCAACAATAACTAGCTCGAATTATACAGCAATTTCCATTTTAGAGCATCAGGGTTAAATGTGGGTTAAAAGAGATTCTTCGAGAAAAATTCATGAGATGCTCATCGGCTGTCACTAGAGCACCAGTGATGTCGGAGAAGGGATTAGTTCTTTTTGACTGGTCTACAGCTGTGTATGTGTTTGTGTAGGTAAATTTTAATCTTCTTGGACAGGAAGAAAGAATTATGTAAAATCAATACCTGAGAAGGAAAGTCTTAAGAGAATGATTAAGGAAGGAAGGAATGTTCAATTTAGACCAAAGGCCAATCGGTGAAAGGAAAACTGACAGTAAGGTTTGAAAGGTGTAACAGGGGGAAGACCTCGCAGTTGCACTATGACTCAATTGTTAGAGAGGGTGGGAAGTCAGATGGAAGTAGGAGAATGAGAACAGAGGTAGAACCTAAGTAATGCTTACAGCGCACTACTTGGGGTGCACTGACGGCACTACACTCCTACGGGAAGAGAAAGGATTAAAGCTTTGCTCAGCCCAACCGTTTTGTCTCCTCCGCTCCGCTGGGCCTTGAAAAGGACGGTATATCTGTATGTACAGTATTGCGTAGGTATGTATGTCTACATAAGCAACATTATTCCTCTTTTTCTTCTTCTTCTTCCCATGACACTTCTGGGCATTTCCAACGCCGCCATTAAATTGGTAACAAGCCGACTTTCCTGGCCTTCTTATCTGGGCAGCGTGACACTATGGTAATTGGCGTCCCTCGGCATCAGATAGCTTTTGGATCTAGCCCCTCATCCAAGACCTTATGAAGTCTTTAGATCTTGCCCTCAACCGCCGCCTTTGCCGTCGTCGTCGGAAAAATTTGTAAGAAGACACACACTGGAGAAGAAGCCAGCCACGCCATGACGCTCGAAGAGGTCCTCCTTCTCCTCCTCTTCTCCTCCTCAAAATACACTCTCGAGATCCTCCTTCTCAAGATATGCTCTCGAGGTCCTCCTCCTTCTCCTTCTCTTCCCCCTCCTCCTCAAAATAAGCTTTCGAGGGCCTCCTCCTCCTTCTCTTCCTCCTCCTCAAAATACGCTCTCAAAGAGATCCTCCTCCTCCTCCTCCTCAAATAACAATCTCGAGCTTCTCTTCCTCTTCCTCCTACGCAAAAAGCCGCTCTCTATGGCTCCCCTTAAATTACGCTCTGAAGGTCCTTCTCTTCCTCTTCCTTAAAATACGCTCTCAAGGTCCTCATCCTCCACAATATATGCTCTCTGGGTTCCACTCCTTCCCCCACCCCAGCTCTAAATACGCTCTCAAAGTCTTCCTCCTCCTCCTTCTCCCTCTCAAAATACACTCTCTAGGTCCTCCTCCTCTTCCTCCTCCACAAAATACGCCCTCGAGGTCCTCCTCCTCTTCCTCCCCCTCAAAATACGCTCCCGAGGTCCTCCTCCTCCTCCTACTCCTCAAAGTACGCTCTCGAGGTCCTCCTTCCCCTCCTCCTCCTCAAAATATGCTTTCGAGGTCCTCCTCCTCTTCCTTCTCCCTCCTCAAAATATCCTCTCGAGGTCCTCCTTCTCCTCCTCCTCCTCCTCCTCCTCCTCCTCCTCCTCCTCAAAATATGCTCTTTAGGTCCTCCTCCTCCTCATCCTCCCTCTCAAAATACGCTCTCGAGGTTCTCCTCCTCCTCCTGTTCCTCCTCCTCCTACTCCTCCTCCTCCTCCTCCTCCTCCTCCTCCTCCTCCTCCCCCTCTTCCTCCTCTTCCTAATCCTCCTCTTCAAAATTAGCTCTCAAGGTCCTCCTCCTCCTCCTCCTCCCATCAAAATACGCCCTCGAGGTCTTCCTCCACCTTCTCCCCCCTCAAAATAATCTCTCAGGTCCTCCTCCTCCGCAAAATACGCTCTTAAGGTCCTCCTCGTCCTCCTCCTCCTCCCCTCCTCCTCCTCAAAATTAGCTCTCAAGGTCCTCCTCCTCCTCCTCCTCCTCCTCCTCCTCCCTTTCAAAATACGTTCTTGTTGTCCTCCTCCTCCTCCTCCTCCCCCTTTAAAATACGCTCTCGAGGTCCTCCCCCTCCTCAAAATATGCTCTGAGGCCCTCATCCTCCAAAAAATACACTCTCGAGGTACTCTTCCTCAAAATACGCTCTCGAGGTCCTCCTCCTCTTCCTCCTCCTCCTACTCCTCTTCAAAAAAGGAATCGATTCATCGCCATCACTCAAAGATTTCCGGTTTGTGGCCGTCCGCGTGAGGCGGGGAGACCTTGCTGTGAGTAAAATCTTCTCATTTCCATACCACCCAGGACGACCTCTTTGAGCCAGGAAAGAAAGAAGAAAAAGAAGAAGAAGAAGAAGAAGGAGGAGGAGGAGGAGGAAAGATTAAGAAGAAGGAGAAGAAGAAGAAGAAGAAGAAGAAGAAGAAGAAGAAGAAGAAGAAGAAGAAGAAGAAGGAGGAGGAGGAGGAGGAGGAGGAGGTTGGGAGAAGAAGAAGAAGAAGAAGAAGAAGAAGAAGAAGAAGAAGAAGAAGAAGAAGAAGGAGGAGGAGGAGGAGGAGGAAAGAGAAGAAGAAGAAGAAGAAGAAGAAGAAGAAGAAGAAGAAGAAGAAGAAGCGAAAGAAAAAACTGAAGGCAGTTATCACCTCATTCCAGAACACCCTTGATGTAACCCAGCCTGCCATGCCCAAAAGAGGGTTGGGCAGCTCCGAGTGAGAGAGTGCCCGCTGCCCCCCTGGGATCCATAATCATTCCGAGTGAAACATGGGGTGGCTGAACCTGGCCAGCGACCGATATGGCGTGATAACGGCGGGGTCCGAATATCAGCGGATTACTCATCTAATGGGGAAGTTATATAAGGATACAAGGGCGCATTTTACTCACCACCTGAAACCTCACCGTAGGTAAAGTGAGACGAATCGACCTTCGGCGACTGGGACGCCCGGAGAGAAATTTGAACGGATCGGCTCGTCCGTCCGTCCATCTGTTACTTAGGCCTAGTGGCAGTGTGCCATCCATTAGGCAACGCCAGGCCTTATTAAGGAACCTGAGTCTACAGAAAGTTCTTACAAATGACGTTTGTCAGTGAATTTGTTGCTTGGCGCTATCCTCATCTTATTAGGTTATTTCCTCGATATTTTCGTCACTGAGTATTCATCCTGTCTATTGCTATGCTCCATCTACGTCTTGTGAGATTTAGTTCCCAGATATTTTCGCAACATATTCATCCAGTCTATTGCTATACTAAGATTAGCAAAAATTGCAACTTTCACATAATGCACATACAATAAACAAGTGATTCTCTTATGAAACAAACATGCACCTCCTAATCCTGATGCGTATATAGCATAGAGGGTATATATCTGGAGATGCCAGCTGTATACCATTACCACATAGTTCGGTGGTCTTCCACTAGAGCCGCGCTGCAAAGCCTTGCGGCCATCTTAAAAGGTCTGGTAACCCGGGCCACAAGTTGAACGAGCAGTGGCTTAGTGCGATTATGGATTTTTTTTTTCATCCTGAATGCTTAATGAGTAAGTGTTCGGTGGATGTTTAGTGAGTGTTTAGGGTTTAATGAATGTTTAGTGAGTAAGTGTTCAGTGGATGTTTAGTGAGTGTTTAGGGTTTAATGAATGTTTAGTGAGTAAGTGTTTAGTGAATGTTTATGAATAAAGTGTCCAGTGAATGTTTAGTGTTTAGGCTTTAGCGGATGTTTTGTGAATGTTAGTGAATATTAAGTATTTACAGAATGTTTAGTGAGTCTTTAGGGCTTATTGAATTTTTTGTAAATGTTAGTGTTTAGTGAATGTTTAGTGTGTAAGTGTTTAGTGAGTGTTTAGGGTTTAGTGAATGTTTTGTGAATGTTAGTGTTTAGTGCATGTTTAGTGTGTAAGTATTCAGTGAATTTTTAGTGATTATTTAGCACTTATTGCATGTTTTGTAAATGTTAGTGTTTAGTGAATGGTTAGGGTGTTAGTATTCAGTGAATGTTTAGTGAGTGTTTAGTGTTTAGTGAATGTTTAGTGTGGAAGTGTTTAGTGAGTGTTTAGGGTTTAGTGTTTAGTGAATGTTAGTGCTTAGTGAATGTTTTGTGTGTAAGTGTTTAGGGTTGGGTTTAGTGAATGTTAGTGTTTCGTGAATGTTTAGTGCGTAAGTATTCAGTGAATGTTAAATGTGTAAGTGTTTAGTGAGTGTTTAATAGTAATTGGTGAATGTTAATTGACTGTTTAGTGTTTAATGAGTGTTTAGGGGTTTAATGAGCATTTAGGGTTTAGTAAGTATTTAGTGTTTAATGAGTGTTTAGGGTTTAGTGAGTGTTTAGTGCATAGTGAGTGCTTAGTGAATGTTTAGTGAGTGTTTAGTGTATAGTGAGTGCTTAGTGGATGTTTAGTAAGTGTTTAGTGT
>NC_089756.1:3447997-3462997 GCF_040412425.1 Macrobrachium rosenbergii | reverse complement strand
TGCTGTTTCTAGTAGCACACTCTTCTGCATGAGTCCTGGAGCTACTTTGGCATCTAGTTTTTCCAGGTTCCTTTTCAGGAATCTTGGGATCGTGCCTAGTGTTCCTATGACAAGGGGACAATTTCCACTGACATATCCCATATCCTTCTTATTTCTGTTTTCAGGTCTTGATACTTATCAATTTTTTCTCTTTCTTTGTCATCTACTCTGTTGTCCCATGGTATTGCCACATTAATGAGTAATACTTTCTTTTTGATTTTGTCAATCAGCGTGAAGCCTGGTCTATTGGTGTTCTGATACCATAGTCCCAGAAGATCTCTGCCTGATCTTTTTCTATAACCCCCTTAGGTTGGTGTTCGTACCACTTATTACTGCAAGCTAGCTGGTGTTTCTTACACAGGCTCCAGTCGAGGATTTTTGCTACTGAATCATGCCTCTTTTTGTACTGGTTCTGTGCAAGCGCCGGACATTCGCTTGCCATGTGGTTTATGGTATCGTCTTTCATATTGCATTTCCTGCAAATGGGTGAGATGTTATTTCCATCTATTGTTCTTTGGACATGTCTGGTTCTTAGGGCCTGATCTTGTGCAGCTGTTAGCATTCCTTCTGTTTCCATCTTGAGTTCTTCCCTCGTCTACTTTTATCAATCCTTCTTCCCATGCACTCCTTAGCCACTCGTCTTCACTTGGTTTCAGATATTGCCCCAGTACTATGCTCTCGATGTTGAAGCAGTCCTCTATGCTTAGAAGACGTCTCCCTCCTCCCTTTTGTGTTATATATAGTCTGTCTGTATTTGCTCTTGAGTGTAGTGCTTTGTGTATTGTCGTGTGTTTCCTAGTTTTCTGGTCTATGCTGCAAAGTTCAGCCTTCGTCCCGCGCTGTATTATGATTACTGATACTGCCCATGTGTTTATGGCTTTCGTCATGTTTTCGGCATTGAGTTTTGACTTGAGTATCGTTTAGGTCTCTGCATATATTCTTTCCTGATCGTATCCTTCATCTCTTGGTGTTTTATATCCTTTCCTTCTATTATTCCGAGGTATTTGTGTCCTGTCTTAGCTACGTGGTTGATGCTATTCTCATCTGGTAGCTTTATCCATTCAGTCCTTGTCACTTTGCCTTTTTGTATGTTGACAAGGGCGCATTTTTCTATTCCAAACTCCATCCTGATGTTCCCAGGTACAATCCTTACAGTCTGGATTAGGGTATCTGTTTCCTTGATGCTCTTACCATACAGCTTGATGTCGTCCATGAACATCAGATGGTTAATTCTGTTGCCTCCTTTCTTGTGTTGTTACCCAGCATCCATCTTCTGCAGCACTTTTGTCATGGGAATCATGGCCACTACGAACAGTAGGGGAGGCAGTGAGTCGCCTTGAAAGACCCCTCTTCTAACGTTAACCCCTGCTCCTCTTATCCCAGAGCTTGTAAGTGCTGTATTCCAATTGCGCATTGCATTTTTTTTAGGAAGCTGATGGTGCTTTCCTCTGCCCCATATATTTTCAGGCATTCTATCAACCACGTGTGCGGTATCGTGTCGAAGGATTTCTTGTAGTCAATCCATGCCACGCTTAGGTTGGTTCTCCTTCTCTTACTGTTCTTCATTGCCATTTTGTCTACTAGGAGCTGGTCTTTTGTGCCCCTACACTTCCTTCTGCAGCCTTTCTGTTGGTGGGGGATGGTGTTTGTATCCTCTAGGTAGTTATTATTATTATTATTATTATTATTATTATTATTATTATTATTATTATTATTATTATTATTATTGAATTTCAAGTCAATGGCCCCTGCGGCCTTGTTTCATACGAATAAGGTTCATCTTCGGAATAATAATAATAATAATAATAATAATAATAATAATAATAATAATAATAATAGTAGTAGAATTTCAAGTCAATGGCCCCTGTTTGTTTGTTCCATATGAATAAGGGTTTATCATCTGCATACTATAACAATAATAATAATATTAATAATGCTAATTATAAATGAATTTCATTTCAGTGGCCCCTGTGGATTGTTCCAGTGAATAGGGTTCACCTTCTGAGTAATAATAATAATAATAATAATAATAATAATAATAATAATAATAATAATAATAATAATAATAATAATAATAATAATAATAAATCATTACAATGATCAGACTTCACTCATGAAGAACAAGTCCCAACCGGACATTTACTTAATAAAGGGAAATGGAGTAATATTATCCGTCACGTAATGGTAATGAAATTCTATGAGCCATACAGATTCCAGGACTTACCTCTTACAAATTGCCTTCCTATTAGCAGCTAAATACGAATATCTGAATTTACAATTTACTGGATTATTAGGAAGATATTTTATACGCGGAGTGCTTATTTTTAAAATGTTTTTCTGGATTTTATATTTCCTTAGATTACGTCACATATCACCTGTGGATTTTATTGTATGATTCTTTTTTTTGTATATTAAAAGCAACGCTTGTAAGTGTTGTAGGTAGTATTTCTTTATCTATTTGAGGCATCAAGTCATCCCTCTCTCTCTCTCTCTCTCTCTCTCTCTCTTTCTATATATGTATATATATGCATGTATGTATGTATATACATACATACATACATACACACACACACACACATATATATATATATATATATATATATATATATATATATATATATATATATATATATATATACTATATATATATATATATATATATATATATATATATATATATATATATATATATATATATATATGTGTGTGTGTGTGTGTGTGTGTGTGTGTGTGTGTGTGTGTAGAGAAAGAGAGAAAGAGGGAGAGAGAAAGAACAGTGACTAGGCATATCTATATAAAGTAACTAACTGAGCATTACTATTCAGGAATTCTAGTCTCCAAATGGTGGACTCAGTATTCCAATGCTCACCAAAGGCGTTCTCTCTCTCTCTCTCTCTCTCTCTCTCTCTCTCTCTCTCTCTCTCTCTCTCTCTCTCTCTTGACAGACTTCAAGTCGTTCAAACCAGTTCGCTAAGATAGCTAATAAAATTTACGAACTCGGTCCAGATCCAATTCACTGAGGCTATATATTTTTTTTTTCACGATGGCCCGGTGACTCAGCAGTGCATTTGTAAGGCGATTATAAACGTCGTCAACGTTTTCTAAACATATTTTTTCAATTTTTTTTTTTTCATTTTTTTAATCAAGTTTTTTCCAAAATGTTTTTAGTATATTTTTTCAAAATATGCTTTTTAATTTTTTAATTCAAAATGTTTTTTTGTGTTTTTTCAGAATACGTTTTTTTGTCATTAAGTGAAATGTTTAAATATATGTTTATGTTATATATAATGGCATATACAGTTTTAAGTTAAAAGCATATTTATTCATGTTCTTCGTGTACAAAAATATTATAGATTCATAATTAATGAATATAGATGCGTACAGTATACAAACTCACGCGTGTGTACGCACATACACATATACACATGTTATCCATATACATATAATGTATATATATATATGTATATACATACATATATATATATATATATATATATATATATATATATATATATATATATATATATATGTATATGTGTGTGTGTGTGTGTGTGTGTGTGGTTGTGTGTTGCAAAAAGGAGACCTCTTCTAAGCCACCCTGCCCTCTAAGCTTTGCAATAACGTACAGCATAACCTCCATAAACTTGATTTGCTTTTATTTCTGTTGAAACAAGTACAGTAACGTTAATACAATGCTGACTAACAAAGGCAGGTTGTGGGAAAATATGGCCCCTTCCTAAAAGTCTCTCATTCCTCACCCCTTGGTAACTTTTAATCTTCTTCCTTGAGTAGTGACTGTTCAAGACCTTTCTTCCAGGTAATTCCTTTTGGGAGACCAGGCCCATAGCAACTGGTCACCATGTGGCCAGTGCCCTGCCACATGGTCTGAGCTGCATAGAAAATGGACTGACAAGTGAGCAGACGCTGCCATCTTGAAAGAGGAGAAAAATAATCCGCCGAGTTCTTAAAAGGCACTGCACGTGTGTTGCTTCCTGAGATATGCCTGGGAGAAATGCCTGGCAGCAGAATCCATACACTTACCACTTTTGCTCCTCTCCCTTAGAGCCTTGACACTTCCCAACGTGGCTGTTTTGAGCCTTAGTCTTTTTAAAGTGCAAGCCCCTTAAATTCTTATCCTTCATGCTGGCACTGAAGACAAGGGCCCCCATGTTTCTGACCAAAATATAATGTACCAGAAGTGAGGTTTTGAATCAGTCACGAATCTTTTATTCTTCTACTGAAATTAGTTTCATTTTCGAAGAGTAATTTTCCGCAGAGATCTGGTTTATTTAGTGCAGTGAGTAAATGTCCAAAATTCACACGTGTTTTATCAGTACTTAGGATCGAGTTGCTTCAACACCTTTCATGCACCCCCTCGATTCTCCTTATTGCACTACCTAGTCTTTCTAAGTAACTGAATGTATTCTCGATTGCAGACAAAGTTGCTAGCTGTGAAATCAACTGTTCATCTTGTGCTTGTGCTGTGGTCCTAGCCATTGCACCTCACCCTGCGGTGTCCTTCAAAGTGGTTTTTTCCCAGTTCTGTTATTGTTTAATTTGTTGTAAATTTAGTTGTTCGACAGGACTCTATTTTACCTGTCTGTTTCGAATTTCCCCATTATTCTGATTTAATTGTTAATTGTAAATATAAGTGATTTTAAGCAACCATACGTGTTTATTTGCAACTTTCCCTGTTGAAGTAAGGCCTTCAGCCTAAATTTTCTATTTGTATTTTACCTGAATCAGCTCCTTCAGAGATTTGAGAGTTTCCATGTTAAGTTCCACATCCCCTCAGTGTAAAACCTAATATATATATATACATATATATATATATATATATATATATATATATATATATATATATATATATATATATATATACATAAATACACATACATACATAAATACATACATACATACATACATACATACATACATACATACATACATACATGCTTACATACATACATACGTACATACACACACATATATATATATATATATATATATATATATATATATATATATATACATATATATATATATATATATATATATATATATATATATATATATATATATATATATATATATATGCATGCATATGTATCCTATAATGTTATGAAAGTCATAAAGATTGCTCTTAATATATCAGTAACGAAATGTTCGCGCATAATTGGGCCTGTTTATTTTTTAACAAATATAAATAAAGCAAAGAATCCACCCATATATAAAATATCAAATATTTTGTTTTCCTTAATTCGAAGACGAAAAGACATCTCTTTAATGATCTCCTTCAAGCCTGGGCAACAAAAAGTTATTAGGTTTGCCCTTCCGTTGCCTTCGTTTCTAAATGGGAGGGGGAGGGAGGCAAGTAAGTACAGTATGTTCGCAGGCAAGCATATGCCAGTACCCAAACAAGTCCAGTGTGCGATCCCACGCGCGCCTGCGCGCACACACATACAAACACGCACACGAAACACAGATGCTGACCAGATGGCCGTACACACACACACACACACGGCGCAGCTGAAACGGGCAAAAGCTGCTGCTGCAACGGACATACACACACACGACTGTCGTGCATATGTCGTGAACGTCGATAATTTTTCTCGACCTATTAAAAAAAAATGGAGGTTTCACGATCACAAGGCGTCTTGACAATCGGTTTTCTTTTAATTTTTTTTTAAAACATTTTAAAGTTCTTTATTTCTGCACTGGTATAGAATAATATATTTTTAGATTTTATGCAGCGGTACAAAATTATATATTTCTTTACCATTCTCCAATTCTTGATTTATTCACTGGTATAGAATAATATATTTTTTGAAAATTTATGCACTGGTATAAAATTATATTTTTCTTAAATATTCACCAATCTCGATTTCTGCACTGGTATAAAATAATATATTTGTTCAAGTTTATGCACTGGTATAAAATAATATATTTCTTTAATATTCTCAAATTCTTGAGTTACTCACTGGTGTAAAATAATAAAATTTTATGCAATGTATTAAAATGATATATTTTTTAATATTCTAAAATTCTTGATTTCCGCATCAAGATACAATGATATAAAATTACTGGAGATCAGTAACACCACATAAGACATTTTTATGGTTTTCTCATCAATACCCATGCAGCTGCTTGGGGTGCAGGTGAGAGAGAGAGAGAGAGAGAGAGAGAGAGAGAGAGAGAGATTTTTGGGTGGCGACTTTGAACGTTTTTAAAATAGTGAAATCCTCGCTAATAGATTAGAGTTTTTAAAAAAAAGGAGAGAGAGAGAGAGAGAGAGAGACAGGGGGAAGGTTTTGAGTGTCAGGTAATCACATATCTGTCGGTTATTGCAAATCTTTTTCTCAGATATCAGTGCATGTATGAATTCATAGGTCTCTCTCTCTCTCTCTCTCTCTCTCTCTCTCTCTCTCTCTCTCTCTCTCTCTCGTAATGAATATAAACACCTCTAGCCATTGTTATGCCTTCCGTATCATTGACTCTTCAAGGAATAGCAATGTTGGGGATTTTCTGTTTCCGTTTGCGGGAGATTCGGTTGGGGCGGGGGGTGGGGGCAGTGGAAGGGGGAGAGGGGAGAGGGGAGAGGGTAGATGGGAAGGGACATAAAGGGGGGGGGGCGGCGAGAAGAAGGTTAGCCCTCAAAGATGTATGAGGACAGAAACAAAATGTCTATTTATCAAAAAGAATTGAAGCAAAAGACTCCTTATATAAAGAAGAATTGAAACAAAAGGCTTTATATATAAAAAAGAATAAAAAAAGGCTCAATATATCAAAAAGAATTGAAACAAAATGCCTATTTATAAAAAATAAATTTTAACAAAAGGCTCTTTATATAAAGAAAAATTGGAAAAGGCTCTTTATATAAATAAAAATTGGAACAAAAGGCTCTTTATATAAAGAAAAATTGGAACAAAAGGCTTTATATATAAAAAAGAATTGAAAAAAAGGCTCAATATATCAAAAAAGAATTGAAACAAAACGCTCAATATATCAAAAAGAGTTGAAACAAAATGCTCTTTATATAAGGAAGCATTGAAACAAAAGGCTTTATATATGAAAAAAAGGCCCAATATATCAAAAAGAATTGAAACAAAAGGCTCTTTATATAAGGAAGAATTGAAACAAAAGGCTTTATATATCAAAAGGAATTGAAGCAAAAGGCGCTATATATCAAGAACTGAAACAAAAGGCTCTATATATAAAAAATAACTGAAACAAAAGGCTCTATATATAAAAAATAATTGAAACAAAAGGCTCTATTTATCATAAAGAATTGAGACAATGGCTCTATTTACCAAGAAGAATTGAAACACAAGGCTCTATATATAAAAACGAATTTAAACAAAAGACTGTATATATAAAAAAGAATTGAAATAAAGGGCTCTATTTATAAAAAAAAGAATTGAAACAATAGGCTCTATATATCAAAAAGAACTGAAACAAAAGGTTCTATTTATCAAAAAGAATTGAAACAAGATGTTCTATATATCAAAAAGAACTGAAACAGTAGGCTCTATATATCATAAGGAATTGAAATAAAAGGCTCTATATATCAAAAAACTTAAACAAATAGCTCTATAGATAAAAAAGAACTGAAACAAAAGGCTCTATATATATAAAAAAGAATTGAAACAATAGGTTCTATATATCAAAAGGAATTGAAACAAAAGGCCCTATATTAAAAAAGAATTGCAACAAAAGGCTTTCTATACAAAAAAGAATTGTTTAATGTATTATTGATATTCGCCAAAGCTTGGTCAAGGGTGCTAAGCCTTAAGCTAGGTCAGGACAAGTTTGATACAGTAATGTAGCACTAGTTTCCTTTTGTACTACGCTAAGGCTAGGCAAGCTAGGTCAGGATAGGTTTGGTAAAGCAAGGTAGTATTAGTTTCCTTTCGTACTACGCTAAGGCTAGGCAAACTAGGTCAGGATAGGTTTGGTAAAACAAGGTAGTACTAGTTTCCTTTCGTACTACGCTAAGGTTAGGTAAGCTAGGTCAGGATAGGTTTGGTAAAGCAAGGTAGTACTAGTTTCCTTTCGTACTACGCTAAGGTTAGGTAAGCTAGGTCAGGATAGGTTTGGTAAAGCAAGGTAGCACTAGTTTCCTTTCGTACTACGCTAAGGTTAGGTAAGCTAGGTCAGGATAGGTTTGGTAAAGCAAGGTAGTACTAGTTTTCCTCATACTAAGCTTAGGTTAGATTAGGTTAAGTTAGGTTTGATCAAGGAAAATCGAATGTCAGTTCACCCTCTGCTGTATTTTCGTTTTGGCTTTGGCTGCAAAGAGTAAGGGTATGAATGATTGTACAACAGGCGTGAATACAAAGATATTTCTGTAATTCATGGTTCCATAAAAACCTCGGTAACGCGAACAAAAGATTTACACAGACAATGCATCTACAGGGTATGATCTGTTTTCCTTACAAATAAAGAATATTCTGTTTTATCTATGAACAGCCCTAACCAAAAGCTATTTATACGATGACAGATTCTTGCTCTAACTATATATAGTATATTTTAAAGAAACTGAGCAAAATTTCACCAATGCAAAATACCACAAGAGCAGAACTTACAACTAGGTTGGAATATCTGTACATACTATTGAACACAAAATTAGTCTATATTAAAATGTTCCAACCTTATTCTTGGCTTCTACTGAAATCTGCAGATGCCTAGAAATATTCTTTGGGATTATTTCTAGGCCTAGGTGAATCCCAGCCTTCAAGGAATGTGTCTGCACAGAACTCAATGTTGAATTTAGATGGATATACGTCAGTATTTAACATGATATTACCTTAGCTTTCATAAATGACAGTCCAATTATTTTCATCTGGTAATTTGTCCAGCGTTGTTTTTCATTTATTAACAATTCAGCTAACTCATCGAGTAACTGATTAATTAATTTTAATATTTATTATATTCAGTTATTCATTTACGTAGTCATTCCTCTTCTATTATAATGTTCATCATGTGCCATTCTTTCGTCCATGAAAGAATGTTTGATAATCCAACGCAACACAGACAGAGAATAAGTGAATAAATTAAAAAAATAATATAATTAATAAAATCTTTGACGTATTAGCTGAGCAGTTAGTAAATAAAATTTATGAATGGACAAATCGGTGATTAACACTTACTCTGACAGATTAAATTCGACATACGTTAACTGGAAAGATAAATGAATAAATAATATAGTTCAGTATTATTATAATTCAATATCTATTTGACGAATTAGCTGAACAGTTAGAAAATAAAATGAATGGGAAAAGCTTGATTTAAAATGTTGACAAAATTAAAATTGATATATATATATATATATATATTTAAAAATATATATATGATATATTAATAATATATATATATATATATATATATATATATATATATATATATATATATATATATATATATATATATATATATATATATATATATATATATATACGTCAACTGCACAGATAAATGAATGATAAATAATATAATTCATTGATTATTTATAGAATTGGCTGAACAGTTAGTCAGTGAAACTTATGAATAGACAAATTGTCGATTATAACTACTGACAGATTAAAATCGACATACGTTAACTGGACAGAGCTTTGCAGGCTGCTCCCCATTAGCGAAAGCTCGGTTCCTTCCGCCTGCCCAAAAATGCAAGTGATGGAAACTGGCAACGGCCTAAGAGCCAGCAGCTGGCTGATTAAGGGTGGGAGGGGGCGGGGGGGGGAGGGAGGGGGTGACAGAGGCAAGGGACGGGATCAAATAAAACGGCTGAGGGGAATGCCTGGCTGAGGGGTGAAATTGGAAAAGGGGTGTAGGGTGTAGGTGTATGGAGGGGGGGATGGGGGGTGGTGGTGTGAGGACAGCCAGCCGGTGTGACGAAGCAAGTACAGTACTTACTGTACCTCTGCAGAGGGAACATACTGTACAGTAAGCTTAGGGAATGACCTGATTAATTTTGCAGCACCTTACTGCAAGGACGCTTGGCAGCGTATGTTTACGTGTTTGCGTTTGTCTGTGTATGCGAATGTGTATGCGTATTTGTATGTATTTGTATGTGAATGTGAATGTTTTAATATGTGCATGTAAATGTGTATGCGTATGCGTATGTGTATGTGAATGGGTATGTGTATATTTATATGAATGTGAAAGTGAATGAGTATGTGAATGTGAATCAGAATGTGAAGTGCTTGTGAATATGTATGTGATTGTGTATGTATATGAACGTGCATGCGTATGTGAATGTGAATGTGTATGGTATGTAAATATGAATGTGTATGTGAATGTGAACATGAATGTGAATTTTAATGTCCATGCGTATGTGAATGTAAACGTGAATGTGTATGTATGTGTGTGTTTGTTGCGTGTGCTCGTGTACGCACGTGTTTGTGGTCATGTGTATGTGTGTGTATGTTGAAGCAGCATCATGTGGCACTTGAAATGATGACTGGGCTAATTGCATGTGGTATAGCAGTCAATTAGGACTGTGTCCACATACGAACATTTACAGAATTGAAATGCAATGAAGTCATTCCTTAAAAAATATGTAAATAAACTCAGGTGAATAATATATCTTTCTTTCCACTTTATCTGTGTAACGTTTAAGACTGACGAAAGTTATTGTCATTATAATTCCATTTCTTTTTCATTAATTGTTTTTATTAATTTGTTCAGATATGATCCAGGAATTATGGAAAACCTTGCTTAATAAGTCAGTGAAATTTTGTGTTAGTTCCGTAAAAATTTATGTACATAATAATAATAATAATAATAATAATAATAATAATAATAATAATAATAATAATGGAGAAACAAATCCACAGTTATGTGACTGTACTAATATGTTTGAAATAAAACTGTACAGAGCGCTTTCGGGAATCCGTACGATTCCCCATTTTCCATCTGATTAAATAATAATAATAATAATAATAATAATAATAATAATAATAATAATAATAATAATAATAATAATAATAATAATAATAATACTAAAATAAATGTCTATCGCTGCCGTAATAGCCTAATTTGAATCACAACTAACCCTAACAAATAACTATAGGAACAGAAAGAAATATACTAAGAGTAATGTAAAACTTCTTTGTTGCAAGAGCACCTTCAGCATAAGCAGGAACTCGCTAACAAACGGCCACAGTAGTTAAGAGAGAAAGAAAAAGTTATTTAATGGCAGAGCTTAATACTGACACGGCACGAATATCCACGTAGACGGAACACGTGTCCGTGCTTCATAATGTATTCTCCGTCCATTACAGTAAATCATACTTAAAGGCGCTTGTGGACGGGAAAGTATTCATACATAATAATAAAACTACAGATTGCCATAGAAGACACCGCAACTAAATATAAACTAGAATGGAATATAGAGTTAGGCCATAGGTCTGGCGCTGGGGCATATGAGGTCATTCAGCACTGAAAGGGAAACTGAGAGTAGAAAGGTCTGAAAGGTGCAACAGGAGGAAACCCCGGCAGTTGCACTACGAAACAATAATTAGGAGAGAGTGGATAGCAAAATGGAAGAAAAAGGATATGAATGGAGGTACTGTACAATAAAGGAATTGAAAGGGGTTGTAAATAGGGGTCGGTGGGATGCTGCAAAGAACCTTAGGCAACGCCTACAGTGCACCGGGTGATATGCACTGACAGCACAGCCCCCACCCCCGCCTGGGGTAAATATAAAATAGTCTGAAAGCGTTCAAATATTTACATGAGAATAAAATAAAACAAAGATAGGTGTTCATTTGCAAACAAGACAGTGGTAAATTAATACTTTCGTAAAAATATAGGTATCAGGTAACAAAGAATCCATTTTTTTTATTGAACGTCAATGGCAAGTTTTTATTTTATTTTATTTTACTTTATTTATTTTATTTTAAGTTTACCTACCCTAGGGTCATAAAATCAGTTTGGAGTCAACTGAAAGATCGACTTTTGAACTTGAAGCATCTTGGATCTTTCAGTAATATGACACGGGATGAGAAATGCGTAAAATTTTAGAGATTATTATTATTATTATTATTATTATTATTATTATTATTATTATTATTATTATTATTATTATTATTATTATTATTAAGAGAAGAAACTCAAGACTTGTCTATTCAGAAATAATAATGACACAGGAGATTATTATTATTATTATTATTATTATTATTATTATTATTATTATTATTATTATTATTATTATTATTATTATTATTATTATTATTATTATTTGTTTTTTTTTTATCTGTCATCCTATTCGACTGGATGGTATTTATAGTGTGGGGTTCCAGGTTGCATCCTGCCTCCTTAAGATTCCATCTATAGTAGCACATTCTTCTGCATGAGTCCTGGAGTTATTTGGCATCTCGTTTTTCCAGGTTCCTTTTCAGGAATCTCGGGGTCGTGCCTAGTGTTCCTATGACTGTGGGTACAATTTCCACTGACATATCCCATATCCTTCTTATTTCTGTTTTCAGGTCTTGATGCTTGCCAATTTTTTCTCTTTCTTTGTCATCTACTCTGTTGTCCCATGGTATTGCCACATCAGTGAGTGACACTTTTTGCTTGATTTTGTCAATCAGCGTCAAATCTGGTCTATTGGTGTTATGATATCATAGTCCCAGAGGATCTTTGCCTGATCGTTTTCTATCACTCACTCAGGTTGGTGTTCATACCAGTTATTACTGCAAGCTAGCTGGTGTTTCTTGCACAGGCTCCAGTGGAGGGCTTTTACTACTGAATCATGCCTCTTTTTGTACTGGTTCTGTGCAGGCGCTGGACATTCGCTTGCTATGTGGTTTATGATCTCGTCTTTCATATCACACATCCTGCATATGGGTGAGATGTTATTTCCATCTATTGTTCTTTGGACATATCTGGTTCTTAGGACCTGATCTTGTGCTGCTGTTAGCATTCCTTCTGTTTCCTTCTTGAGTTCTCCCCACTGCAGCCATTGCCATGTTCCATTGCTGGCCAGTTCTTTAGTCTGTCTCTTGTACTGTCTGTGCATTGGTTTGCTGTGCCATACCTCTGTTCTGTTTTTCATTCTCCTGTCTCTGTACATTTATGGGTCTTCGTCTACTTTTATCAGTCCTTCTTCCCACGCACTCCTTAGTCACTCGTCTTCACTGGTTTTCAGATATTGCCCCAGTGCTCTGCTCTCGATGTTGACGCAGTCCTCTATATGCTTAGTAGCCCTCTCCCTACTTCCTTTCGTGTTATGTATAGTCTGTCTGTATTTGCTCTTGGGTGTAGTGCTTTGTATACAATACTGTCATGTGTTTCCTAGTTTCCTGGTCTATGCTGCAGAGTTCAGCCTTCGTCCACTCCACTACTCCAGCGCTGTATCTGAGTACTCCTGTTGCTGCCCATGTGTTTATGGTTTCGTCATGTTTCCGGCGTTGAGTTTTGACTTAAGTATCGAATCTCGGCATATATTCTTTCCTGATCGTATCCTTCATCTCTTTGTGTTTTACATCCTCTCCTTCTATTTTTCCGAGTACTTGTATCCGGTCTCATCTACATGTTTGATGCTATTCCCGTCCGGTAGCTTTATCCATTCAGTTCTTGTCACTTTGCCTTTTGTATGTTGACAAAGGCGCATTTTTCTGTTCCAAACTCCATCCTGATGTTCCCAGGTACAATCCTTACAGTCCAGATTAGGGTATCAATTTCCTTGATGCTCTTACCATACAGCTTGATGTCGTCCATGAACATCAGATGGTTAATTTTGTTGCCTCCTTTCTTGAGTTGTTACCCAGCATCCATCTTCTGCAGCACCTTTGTCATGGGAATCATGGCTACTATGAAGAGTAGTGGGGACAGTGAGTCACCTTGAAAGATCCCTCTCCTGATGTTAACCTTTGCTAGTCTTATCCCAGAGCTTGTAAGTACTGTATTCCAATTGCGCATTGTGTTTTTTAGGAAGATGATGGTGTCTTCTTCTGTCCCATATATTTTCAGGAATTCTATTAACCAAGTGTGCGGCATCATGTCGAAGGCTTTCTTGTAGTCAATCCATGCCATGCTTAGGTTGGTTCTCCTTCTCTTACTGTTCTTCATTACCATTTTGTCTATCAGAATCTGGTCTTTTGTGCCCCTACACTTCCCTCTGCAGCCTTTGTGTTGGTGAAGGATGGTGTTTGTATCCTCTAGGTAGTTGTATAGCCTTTCACTGATGATACCTGTTAGTAACTTCCACATTACTGGCAGGCAGGTGATAGGCCTGTAGTTACTTGCTATACTTCCCTTGTTCTTGTCTTTCTGTACTTAGGATGGTCTCCCTGTGGTCACCCATTTGGGCGCATGGTGGTTTGTGATACAATGCTGTAGTTGTTCTGCTTATTCGTGGGTGTAGGGCCTTGAAGGTTTTGAGCCCGTATCCATGGACTTCACGGGACATGGTGCTTTCCATTTGGCATGTTCTTTAGTTGGTGTCTGACTGTGTCTGTTGTGATCTTGGTGGATCTTTGTTTTATTCTCCCCATTTCTTCTGCCTTGGCTTCCTGGAGCCATGCTGCATGTTTGTTGTGTGATCCCGAATTGCTCAGTATGTTTCCCCAGAGTCTCTCTCTTGGTTCGGCTTCAGGAATTTCCTAGTGGTTGTCTTCCCCTCTTAGTTGGCTGTATAGTCTATTATTATTATTATTATTATTATTATTATTATTATTATTATTATTATTATTATTATTATTATTATTATTATTATTATTAAGAGAAGAAACTCAAGACTTGTCTATACAGAAATAATAATGACGCAGGAGATTATTATTATCATTAATTATTATTATTATTATTATTGCTATTACTCATATGATGAGCCCTGTTCATAAGGAACAAGCCCCCAACAGCGTCCATTGCATTGAAACTGAAGCTTCCAAACAATATTATGGTGTCTATCGAAGGAAGCAAAAGAAGGTAATAGGAAATGCAGAAAGAAGAGATCAGTTA
>NC_089756.1:3422997-3442997 GCF_040412425.1 Macrobrachium rosenbergii | reverse complement strand
ATTGCCCAGCATTTTTGACATTTTATAATTCCCCCCTTCTCAACCCCATTCCTATCGCGGCTGAACTTGGACTTAGAGGGCATTGGGAGTGTCACTGTTCATCTCAGCGATCTAAAAAATTATGGATTAGACACTAATATCTGTCATTTTTGACATTTTATTTGTCACCCCTTCATATCAGGGCTGAACTTGGACTTAAAGGGCATCAGGAGAGTCACTATTCGTCTCAGCGACCTCGAAAACTATGGATTAGGCACTGATATCTGTCGTTTTCGGTTATTTTAACATGCCACTCCTTTCCCACCCCCTCCTCACCCTCCCTTCCTTGGGGTTGAACTTGGACTGAAAGGGCACTGGGAGTGCCACCATTCATCTCAGCAACCTCGAAAATGTCATCTGTCGTTTTTGGTTATTTTTTCATGTCACCACCATCCCACCCCCTTCTCATCCCCCCATCCTAGCTGAACTTGAACTTGAAGGGTATCGGGAGTGTAATTATATATCTCAGCAACCTTGAAAACTATAAATTAGACAATAATGTCTGTCGTTTTTGGTTATTTTTACACATCACCCCCTTCCCACCCCTACCCCCTTTGGTGCCAGTGATGTCTTACCCCCGCAGTATTCTTTTCCAGATAGTAAGTCATATGCATAACAAGTTTGGTTGAAATTACTCAGTACGTTTCAGAGTTATGCTGGAACATACATGCACAAACACACGCTCACACTCACATACATCCGTTTATATATATAAGTAAGGAATGTGCAAAGGGAGTTCCGATGCGAGGCAATGTGAAGAGATGGAATGGAATGGAATAGAATGGGATGGGATGGAATGGAACGGGATCGGATGAGATGAGATGAGAGGAATGGGGTGTCATGGGATGGAATGGATAAGATGGAATGAAATGGAATGGGATGGAATGGGATGTGATGGAACGGGATAGGATGGGATGGGATGGGATGGGGCTGGATCTGATGAGATGGAATGGAATAGAAAGGGACGGGGTGGAATGGGATGGAATGGAATAGAATGGGATGGGGTGAAATGGAATTGAATGGAATGGAATGGGATGGGATGGAATGAGATGAGATGGGATGGGATGGGATAGAATGGAATAGAATGGTATGTGCTGGGCTGGGATGGGATGGGGTGGAATGGGTTGTTGTGGAATGGGCTGAGGTGGAATGGGATGGGGTGGAATGGGTTGTTGTGGAATGGGCTGAGTGGATGGGATGGAGTGGAATGGAATGGGATGGGATGGGATGGGTTGGGTTGGAATGGGATGCTGTGGAATGGGTTGAGGTGGAGTGGGTTGGGATGGAATGGAATGGGATGGGATAGGATGGTTTGGGGCGTGATATGAAGAGATAGAATTGGATGGAATGGAATAGACTGGAATGGGGTGGAATTTGATGGAATGGGATGGATTGAAATGGGATGCTGTGGAATGGGTTGAGGAGGAATGCGATGGGGTGGAATGGAACAGGATGGGATAGGATGGATTGGGGTGGGATATGATGAGATGGAATGGAATAGAGTGGGATGGGGTGGAATTTGATGGGATGGGATGGGTTGGAATGGGATGGGTGGAATGGGTTGGGGTGGAATGGGATGGGATGGAATCGAATGGGATATGATGGGATGGAGTGAGATGGAATGGGATGGGATAGAATGGAATAGAATGGTATGTGCTGGGCTGGGATGGGATGGGGTGGAATGGGGTGTTGTGGAATGGGCTGAGGTGGAATGGGATGGAGTGGAATGGAATGGGATGGGATGGGTTGGGTTGGAATGGGATGCTGTGGAATGGGTTGAGGTGGAGTGGGATGGGATGGAATGGAATGGGATGGGATAGGATGGTTTGGGGCGTGATATGAAGAGATAGAATTGGATGGAATGGAATAGACTGGAATGGGGTGGAATTTGATGGAATGGGATTGATTGAAATGGGATGCTGTGGAAAGGGTTGAGGTGGAACGCGATGGGGTGGAATGGAATGGGATTGGATAGGATGGGTTGGGGTGGGATATGATGAGATGGAATGGAATAGAGTAGGTTGGGTGGAATTTGATGGGATGGGATGGGTTGGAATGAGATGGGTGGAATGGGATGCTGTGGAATGGATTGGGGTGGAATGGGATGGGATGTAATTGAATGGGATATGATGGGATGGAATGAGATGGGATGGGATGGAATGGGGTTGGTTGGGGCGGAATCTGATGAGATGGAATTGGATGGAATGGAATAGAATGGGAAGGGCTGGGATGAAATGGAATGGGCTGGGATGGGATGGCACTTCTTAATCTTCGCAAAGAAATTCTGGATAAAAGACAGACACAATACTCTGGCATATTTTTGGGTGCTCCTGGCCGCCTTCAAGAAAGGATGCCACTGAACCGTGATCAGAACTTTACAGAAGATTTAACACAAAGTTTACTTAATGGCTCTTGAGTTCAATTAAGAGTGCATTCAATCTGCTTACTTAACATTGTTACGGAATAGATATGCAGGAATGTTGAAGAGCAAAAGACGATTTGGACTCTCTCTCTCTCTCTCTCTCTCTCTCTCTCTCTCTCTCTCTCTCTCTCTCTCTCTCTCTCAAAAAGCACCTTCCAGAGAAGGGCACATATGCAAAAGACGCCTAAAATGAGTTCCTTCCAACCCGAAAACTACAAAATGGACCCGTCTTCGAAATTGGAACCTCTCAAAGAAAATAACTTGTTCCTTCTCCTTAGGAATAAAGTAAAAACAAGACTCGATTCCTCTCTCTCTCTCTCTCTCTCTCTCTCTCTCTCTCTCTCTCTCTCTCTCTCTCTCTCATAGACGAAAGCTACAAAATGAACCTGTCTTCTAAATTGGAACCTCTCGCTTTCTTCTCCCTGGAAGAATACAAAACAAAACACTACTCTCCCCCCACCCTCTCTCTCTCTCTCTCTCTCTCTCTCTCTCTCTCTCTCTCTCTCTCATCGTGAGAGCAAATAAGAGAGACAAACATCAAACAGCACCAGGAGAGAGAGAGAGAGAGAGAGAGAGAGAGAGAGAGAGAGAGAGAGAGAGAGAAAGAAAGAGAGAGAGCTATGAATAGAAATGGGCCACCGACGAAAGCGAAGTAGTTCCGCCTGACGCTCATTTTCATTTTCCAAATGAAATAGTCAATATGGCCCGGCTCCAACTGTTTCCCGGAAGGGCCGGGTTGTGTGGCTCGACCGTGACTCGTCCGTGGCACCATTTTGGCTCATCCAGCCATTTTCCAATTAAAAATGAAGGGACAGTTTATCTATACTTTTTTCTGGAAGGGAGATGGTGGGGTGGGATGGGGAGGGGGAGGGGGAGGGGGTGAGGGAAGGGGTTGGTTTAGATTGGAGTTGGGCATGAATGTTATTATCAGGAAGACGTTTCATGGCACTTACTGAATCAGTAAATAAACACTTACTGAATAAATAAATAAATAGATAATTACATAAATAAACAAATAAATCAGAATCTGAGCAAATAAATAAATGAATAAATAAATAAATAAGAATTTGAGCAAAACATATAATAAATAATAAACATTTCGATAACTAAATAAATAAATAAATAAGATTCTGACCAAATACATATAATAAAAATATATAAACATTTAAATAATTGAATAAATAAATGAAAAAGAATCTGACCAAATATATATCCTAAGTAAATAAACATTTAAATACATACATTAATAAATAAATGACACGGTCGGTAGGCCTGTTCATATCTAAACATAATGAAATATTTCATAATGATTCGGACAAAATACTGAAAAGCCTCCATTAAAAAAGAAATTTTCTTGCAGTTTAATTTTTTACTTGTTAACATTGACTATAACTTTCATGTTATAAATTTTTTTAAATAATTAAAATGGCTCCTAACTGACATCAGCCTATAGAAAGAGAGAGATAGTTGGGGGCGGGTGTTATAGGACAAGGTGACAAGGTGATAAATAAATAAATAAATAAATAAATAAATAAATCAATAAATAAATAAATAAATAAATAAATAAAGAGGAGGAATTAAGAAATAAAAGTAAAACACCTGAATCCAGGAGACGTAATTTTACATCGTATCTATTTGTAGAGTCGAAGGATAGTGAGACCTTGCTGCAGTAGTTTTAATGGCATAGATTTAAGCTCTCTCTCTCTCTCTCTCTCTCTCTCTCTCTCTCTCTCTCTCTCTCTCTCTCTCTCTCTCTCTATCCAAAATGAAGGCCACTTTGGACATTATCTTCAATTATCGCATTGCAATAGCAAATGCCTTTTCAGACTTGTAAACTAGACAGAGCGCTTGCAACAACAGTATGCAACATTTGCATAATTAGTAGAGATGTCTCTTGTTCCCTTAATAAGTTAATCTCTTTTTCGGGACTTTTTTTTGCCATGAAAGAATTTTTTCAGTGAGTCTGGCACGATTCTTCTTCAAGTTGATAAGCTCAAAAAGTCGCAGATGCATGTTTGTGTATGTATGTATATATATATATATGTATGTATGTATGTATGTATATATATATATATATATATATATATATATATATATATATATATATATATATATATATATATATATATATATATATATATATATATATATATATATATATATATATATATATATATATATATATATATATATATATATATATATATATATATATGTATATATATATGTATATATATATATATATATATATATATATATATATATATATATATATATATATATATATATATATATATATATATATATATATATATATATACTGTACATATATTGCTAAGAGAGTCAACTCTCTCAAGCCAACTCGCCTTGCAAGAATCAAGTAAAAAGTCATATTGTAATTAAATTAATTTGCTGTGACACACTGACAGTCGACGTGGAATTGCCGCTCCCATCTCCTTCTGATTTTCTCTTGGAGCTTTAATCCTCTTTTGATCCCGTGACTGCAATAAACCCTCTTATTCCGGATTACTGGCCCCACCTCGGAGGATACTCAGTGGCCCCTGACACAGATTACCAGCCAACTTTCACCAAAAGGAGGAAGTCGGGTCCCTCTAACCGCATTCAACTGGCCAGCGGCCGCATCTAACCGCTTCTAACTGGTCAGCCTCTACCCAGAGAGAAAGAGGACCCAGAATGCATCTGGAATCAAAAACCAAACTCGGGAGAGACTGAGAGCGACACCGAGGACTCACACCTCTTGACAGTCCACTCCTTTAGAGCTTTCCTCTGTGGCTGAATGCTTTAGTTCTAGTATCTTAAATCCAGTGCTAATTCCCACACCCGCCTCTCCCACGGCCCCCAAACCTGGTACGACTGCAAGGAGTCATTTCTTCAGAGTTAAGGTACAGTAAAAGGAATTAAGGTTATCCAGTCACGTAACTTTTTCTTCTCCGAAAAGTTTCCGCTTCAAAGCACAATTCTCACATAGACCTGACTTGTCATATGAACTCGTGTTGTAAGTTTGTTCAGTATTGTGTTATGAAAAGAGGCTTTCAGTCGCCCTCAGCGCTAGCCTTTTATCCTCGCTATTACCGTCACTTCTCCCAGTGATCGTATGTCTTTCTCTAACTGCAGAAAGGAGTGCTGCCGCTGTGAATCCATCTGCCACGACTGTATGCTTGTTGGTTGCATCGAGGAAAATCCCATTGCAACCCTATGAACTGTGACATGGAAATGTATATCCCGGCGCCCAGTTAACGTCTATTATTCATTTTTTGTGCTGCAGCAGGACCCCAGTGGCCTGCCTTATTCTCCTTATCTTCTGATCATTGAGTTGTAATTAAATGTAATTTAGTTATCCTAAGAGTTTATCTCCAAAATCCCTGTTAAGTAAAGCCTTCAGCCTTACTCCTCTTTTATTTTGTAATTGTGGGTGAACAGACAGATCATTAATATCCTTGTAGTAAGTTTATTGGGCCCATCTATAATAACTTTGAAAATATATATATATATATATATATATATATATATATATATATATATATATATATATATATAATATATATATATATATGTACATATATATATACTGTATATATATACATACATGCATGTATATATATATATATATATATATATATATATATATATATATATATATATATATATATATATATATATATATGTGTGTGTGTGTGTGTGTGTGTGTATGTATGTATGTATATATATATATATATATATATATATATATATATATATATATATATATATATATATATATATATATATATATATATATATATATATATATATATATATATATATATATATATATATATATATATATATATATATATATATATATATATATATATATATATATATATATATATATATATATATATATATATATATATATATATATATATATATATATATATATATATATATATATATATATATATATATATATATATATATATATATATATATATACACACACACACAGGGTGTTTCAAAATTAGGGCCACCCCCCTCTACAGCATAAACTAAAATTGATATGGACAAAAACAAAAGTAATTCAGAACAGGTATTTATTTAAGTTTCTCTCTGAGTATTTAATATTTTGTGTGGCCTCCATCTGCCTGTACCACAGCCTGTATTCTTGAGGGGTATGATTTCAGCAAATCACAAAAAAGCTGAGGCTTAAGCTCCATTTCCCTGAGCACTTCGGTCACCTATCTTCACAGGTCGTCGAGGCTTGGTATACCATCGTAGTTCACTGTGCGCACTTCAGCACGATCGTTTAAAATACTACCAATGTTTTCACACACATTAAGGTCAGGGGAGCTACCTGGAAATTCACTTGACGAGAAGAAATCAACACCACTGTTTTGAAGCAGCTCCTGTGTCCAAAGAGCCTTGAAACATGGTGCCTTATCATGCAAAAATGTGACTTCTTCAACAGATAATGCATTTTCAGGATCTTTGAGGAAAGGACACACTCCACCAGTAAGCACAGTTTCTCTGAAGTATTCGCCATTCCATGACTGTCCTTTTTCTTTGATGATCCACATTAACCATTTGGCTGTGAAACAGAGAAAAATTCCCAAACATTCAGGAAATTTCACAACTTGGCGATAGCACACGTCATCGCTGATATCATCCAACTTTGCAGCCCAAATGATGTCATATTTATGATTTGGCTTCCTGAGGCAACATGGAGAAAGTCGGCTTCATCCCAGTCTTTAAGGAATGAACCACAAAACCATGCACAGTCTTCAGCTCACGATATACATCACTATAACTTCTCTTCTTCCCCTTTTTGCTTCTAGTTCAAGCGCCAACTTACATAAAGATTTTCTTGGTCTACCTACTGCCTCAGCTATGATGTCTTTTGACTCCTGAGAAAGGACTTCAGGCCTTCCAAGATTCACACTCTTTTCGTGATGACAGTCATATGGATTTTTGTTCCAGTTTCTTTTAACAAAGGATTCATCTCTTTTAATGTATTTAGCTATCCAGGAACGTGAAATGAAGGATGCGCCAGCATCCCTGACCTCTCTGAAGGTTATAGCCCGGATTCGGTCAATCCATCTGATTTCCTCCGAGTCGTTAGCCATGGCTGTATGTAACTCCATCACTCAGTCTGAAAATACAAGAAATGTAAAATTAAAAATAGCTTAATAGAAACTTAAAATAATGTACTTGGAGATAGGCTATAGCAGAAAACTTCATAACTTTCCATTTGTTCTGTGGAGGGGGCCTCTAACTTCGAAACACCTAGTACATATATATATATATATATATATATATATATATATATATATATATATATATATATATATATATATATATATATATATATATATATATGTGTGTGTGTGTGTGTGTGTGTGTGTGTGTATATATATATACATGTGTGTGTGTATGTGTAGAATGAGATTATAAATAAAAACAATCTGTACTAAAAAAATAAAGGATGAGTGAGTGAGTGAGTGTACAAACCATCACTCTTGGCAAGTGTTTAACACCACCTGATATTTTTCATGGCATTTTACAAACTCCTCATGTAGCCATTCTACCTCTCCATCTTTAATCCTAGCAATAAATTATTTGTTGAACGTTTCTGCGTGAATTGATTTTAAAATGAAATTCATTAATCAACCAATTGCTGATTCGTGCTTAATGTAAAAGGTATCACGTGTGGGAATCGTGTAATTAATATAATTTTGTATGGGATTTTACATACTCCTCATGTGCCCCTTCCATCTATCATCAGATTTATTTTCTCTTAGATATATCAAATTAAACCCAGAAAATTATTTTTGAAATTGTCGTTTCTGGGGCAGCATAATGATTTTGATATCAAGGAAAAAGCCAAAAAAGTGCAGAAAGCGTGAGAGAGAGAGAGAGAGAGAGAGAGAGAGAGAGAGAGAAGAAAACTACAAGAGAGCATTAGTAGAAGCATGTTTGTATTTTTATTAAATAAATATAAACAAAATCGTATCCTAGCAACGGAGTGAGAGAGAGAGAGAGAGAGAGAGAGAGAGAGAGAGAGAGAGAGAGAGAGAGAGAGAGAGAGAATGTATGTGTGTGTGTGTGTACGGGGGTAGTGGAGTGGGGAGGGGGAGGGGTAGGGGGTACATTCATCAGAGTGCCCTCGTGGGCTAATATACCCCTGTGACACACAGACACAGAGACACTTCAGTGATAAAACTATGCTGCAAAAACCAAGGAGGTGGCAAAAACACATCCCGCCCCCTTTATTAGACCCACCCCTCCTATGTATCCCCCTAATACACACACACACACACACGCACACACACGAACACAAGTACACACACACACACGCGCACACACACACACAAACAGACGCCTCCTGGTTTTTCGATCATCAGCGGCAACAGCAGCCGACATCCGTAGTGACACCGGGCGTCAACCGGTGTGGATCCGCCTGTTGGGGACTTCCACCAGGCCTCTCTCTCTCTCTCTCTCTCTCTCTCTCTCTCTCTCTCTCTCTCTCTCTCTCTCTCTCTTTCTCTTCTAAAGAAGGGAATATAAAAATGGTTCTAGTAACGCAATTTTTTTGGAATCCAACCTCTCTCTTTCTCTCTCTCTCTCTCTCTCTCTTTCTAAAGAAGTGAATATAAATATGGTTTTATTAATGGCATGTTTTGGATTTCTCTCTCTCTCTCTCTCTCTAATTAGCTTTTTAACTATCTCTCTCTCTCTCTCTCTCTCTCTCTCTGCTCTTAGCTTTTTAACTCTCTCTCTCTCTCTCTCTCTTACCTGGGCAGAGGTAAATAGGATGGTATTTAACTCTGATAAATTTGAATCAATAAACTATGGTGATAAAGAAGGAATGCTATATGCATATAAAGGTCCTAATAATGAGACAATCACAAATAAGGAAGCAGTTAAAGACCTTGGTGTGATGTTGAATAGGAATATGTTATGCAATGACCAAATAGCAATAATATTGGCAAAATGCAAAGTAAAAATGGGAATGTTGTTCCGGCACTTCAAAACAAGAAAAGCCGAACACATGATTATGCTTTATAAAACGTACGTACGTAGTCCACTTGAATATTGTAATATAATATGGTACCCACACTACCAAAAGGATATTGCACAAATAGAAAGTGTACAAAGGTCCTTTACAGCTAGAATAGAAGAAGTTAAGGACCTTGACTGCTGTTAAAGACTACAATTCTTAAATTTATATAGTCTTGAAAGAAGAAGAGAACGCTACATGATTATCCAGGCATGGAAACATATCAGAAAGAGCAAGCAGAGGTAGATACCGGGAAAAGTAAGGAAAGCACACAGGACATTAATCCACCACGCACCAGCATCGATAATGCAGCGTCTATTCAATGCGCTACCAGCTCATCTGAGAAACATATCAGGAGTGAGCGTAGATGTGTTTAAGAATAAACTCGACAAATATCTAAGATGCATCCTAGACCATCCAAGACTGGAAGATGCAAAATATACCGGAAGATGCATTAGCAATTCTCTGGTAGACATCAGAGGTGCCTCACACTGAGGGACCTGGGGCAACCCGAACGAACTGTAAGGTCTGTAAGGTAAGGTAAGGTCTCTCTCTCTAATTAGCTTTTTAACTCTCTCTCTCTCTCTCTCTCTCTCTCTCTCTCTCTCTCTCTCTCTCTCTCTCTCTCCCTACTATTAGCTTTTTAACTCTCTCTCTCTCTCTCTCTCTCTTTTATTGGTCTTGAGTTAAAGTAAGAGTGTATTCAGTCTTTTCCAGAATTTCTTCTGTATTCCAACCAATGTATTACGGAATAGATACTCAGGAATAGACTGACTCTCTCTCTCTCTCTCTCTCTCTCTCTCTCTCTCTCTCTCTCTCTCTCTCTCTCTCTCTCTCTCTATAATGAGGAGACTCTAGATATGCTATCTCATATTACTTTGCAATACTGACTGGAAGTTTTCCCTTTAAAACTTGGGAAGTTTTGATTTTTTAAGAAGTTTCGATTTTTAATACACGAAAGAGCTTTAATGCTCTGAAGCCTTTTAATACTCGAAAATTGTTTTTTTTAACATTCGGAAGTTTTTTGAAGAGTTAAAGCTCTGCTGTTCGTATACCTCATTGTAGCAATTCTTCCATTTTCCCAGGCACCAATTTCTAAGACCACCATTCTGCCCTTTGCAAATAACAATCCTACGACCTTAAAAATAAAAAAAAAATTAAAAATTGCAATTTTTGAAGGGCATTTCGACCGCAAAAGCAGAAACCTGAAAGTATATCAGTAAAGAGGGAGGGTCCCGTACAAGAACGGGCCACTTCCCCCCCAAAAAATAACTGCGAATAGAACTTATCATTCAGCCGAGAGAAATCACAATAATTCCTCGAAGAGGAATCTTGAAGGAATTACTCAGCCTCATCTGAGGTGGACCAAATTGGCATCATCTATCTTTGGGTCAGGCTCGCCTTCCGTTCCACCACTACTAACAGATGATGGTAGATTGGTTACTGCCCTACGGAAACGGCTTCATCGAGCTTGTCGTCCTGAACCTATTCTTACAAAATTTGCACATTGCTCCAGGGACGTTAAGAAAATTCTGGATAATCTTGATAGCTGGTGTGGAGAAGATCCTGATGATTTCTTCCTTTGTATTTTTAAAAAGAGTTTCTAGTGTGTTGTCTCCCAAGATTACTAGATTCTACAGATTTTTATGTCAATGCAGTACCTGTCGATGAGCGCAAGCTTAGTAATACAGTGCCTGTTCCAAAGGGTGGCATATTTGCAGACTGCAGTAACTACAGGCCGATCTCCATTCTCCCTCTGCTCTCCAAAGTTGCTGAAAAACTTATTATTAAGCCACTATATAAATATGTGGAATCTAAAGGATTGTTAGCTGACAGTCAGTATGCATACAGGAAGCAGTTACTCTTTCAGACTTGACATGCCATTTGCAAGGGAACCTTGATAAGGGTTTTGAGTGCAGAGTAATTCAAATAGATTTTATCGCTGCTTTCGATTTAGTAAATAACAAGGCACTTATTTATAAACTTCAGAATCTTGGAGTTGGTGGACATGTTTTAGGGTTACTTCAAGATTTCCTTACAGGTAGGCAGCAGCGAGTTGCTGTGAACGGGATCTTTAGTGAACCAAGACCTATTGTGCCTGGAGTTCCACAGGGGAGTGTTCTTGGTCTACTTTTATTTTTAGTGTATACAAGTGATATGGTTGTTGTCTCGGAAAACAAGATTGTTCAGTATGACGACGATGCAACACTTGTGGGTGTAATAAAGTCTCCACTCCACCTATGAGAAATGATGCTGCCCTCAGCCTCAACTGGGACATGGACCGGATCAGGGAATGGTGTAGTCGGTTGGGTCGGAGGCTGAACTCCAGTAAAACGAAAACACTAGCAGATCTCGTTCAGATTTCCTACCCCATCCTCCCCTTCAGGTGGATGGAACTTTGCTGAATGAGTCTGAGGCTTTAACTGCTCTAGGTGTAACTTTTTACTCACATCTAACTTTTGAGAAACATCTAATGAAGGTTTCAGTAAATGCCGCGCGAAAGTTAGGTATGGTTCGTAAGGCTTCATATATCAGTAATAGTGATAAAATCAGTGCAACCTGTTTTAGGTCATTTGTACTTCCTTTACTGGAATACTGTCCTCCGGTGTGGATGTCTGCCTCTGCCAGAGATCTCTTTTAGACAGAGTGGTTCGTGGTGGTAGGTCTCTGTTTCCTAACAGTAGCAGTTATGACTTGGACCATCGACGGATGGTCTCTTGTTTGTCACTTTTTCATAAGTTGTATTTCAACAGAGATCTTTCCCATTCACATCTGATCCCTGATTCCCTTTATCTGCCGAGAGCAATAGGATTCGCTGAATAGCAGCGCCAATATGCAGTAAATGTGCCTCGCTGTCGAACCTCTCAGTTCCCGAGGTCCTTTATTCCTCACACCGCTGGACTGTGGAACAGCCTCCCACAGGATGTCGTGCAACTGGAACTGAGAAGCTCAAGCGAAAATGCAGTGCATTACCACCCTAATACTATTCTTCTTGCATTTTCATATATTTTAATTATTTATCTATTTATTAATTGATTTCTTTTCTTTTTTAATAAATGGGATCCCTTCTTGCTGTATTTCACTTTACTTCTTACTTCTTCGTAATGAGCACCATATTCTTTGGAGGCTTGAATTTCAAGTCAATGGCCTCTGTGGGCTTGTTCCATGTGAACAGGTTTCATCTACTGAATAATAATAAAAATTAAGGCACTCAAGTTCATAAAACCACCCTACCCTCTGCAAATAACAACCCCAATACCGTAATACAATAAAAAAAAAAGTGCATTAAAACGCCAACCTTTGAAGGCCATTTTGACTGCCAAAGCAGAAACTGGAAGTATTTTCGTCAAGAGGACCCATACACCAACGGGTCCTTCACTCCCTCCATCCCCAATAACCCGGTGACCTTAAAGCAAAATTTAGAAAAAGTGCATCGACTGCAACAGCAGAAACTGGAAGTATTTTCGTAAAGAGGACCCATACAACAACGGGCCATCCTCCCCCAACCCCTAATAGCCCGGTGACCTTACAAAAATTTTAAAAAGTGCAAAAGCCCCAGTCTTTTGCGTAACAACCCCAGTCGTCAAATCAAAGAGCGCAGAAGTATTTCCGTAAAGAGGGTCGTACACTAACGGGACAGCCCCACCCCCTCCCCCTTTGTCACCCGCCTCTTCCCTACTCCCCAACAATGACAACAATACCCTTCCCACAGGCGCCATAATAACACGAGCACAGATTCATCTCCTCTAAAACAAATTCCAACGAATGAGCAGCGAGCGAGCGAGCGAGCCTGGCAGAGAGTGCTCTGAGGGGCGCCATACCACCACCAACGCCACATCTGCTGGCCGTGTGGTCCCGTCGGAGGCGTCGCACACCACGTGGCTGCTGTATAACGAACTCCCCATCTGGTCCTGGTCCGCGGAAGGGAAAAGGAGAAGAAGAAGAAGAAGAAGAAGGGGAATGAATAATTTCGGAGGGGACACCGCCCCACCCGCACTCGCGCTCCCTCTGTCTCTCCGGCCGTCCGCCCGTCCGTCAGTCTGTTTCTCATTCACACACCCGTCTCTTGATTAGATTACGGGCGTTAAGGAGGGAGAGGGGAGATGAGACGGGAGGAGAAACTTCCTCCTCCTCCTCCTCTTCCTCCTCCTCCTCCAACGTCTCCTCCTCCTCGTCCTTCTCTTCCTACCTCTCCTCTCCCTCCTCCTCCCCAAATTCCTCCTCCTCCTCCCCCTCCTCCTCTCCCTTCTCCTCCCCCTCCTCCTCCCACTCCTCACACGAGGAAGCCGAAGTGGGGAGGAAAAGGTACAGGAGGAGGAACAGGAAGACGGAACAGGAAGAAGGAAGGCCCGTTTAGGAAAACATTTAACAGGAGGAGATTTTTTTTTTTGTTCCTCTGCTATTTAAGGAAGTGACGATATGACGGTCTGGTTTCTTTCGTGGACAAGAACGAAAATAGGAAGAAGAAGAAGAAGAAGAAGAAGAAGAAGAAGAAGAAGAAGAAGAAGAAGAAGAAGAAGAAGAAGCAGGAGGAGAAGAAGGAGAAGTTGGGCAAAAGAAGTGAAGAAAGAAAGTGTACAGAAATTCCTCCTTAGACTTTTTCTTATTAAAGAACTTGAGCAATACCACCACTTGAGCAAAGGCCCTGACAAAGCATTGAGACTGGTCTTTATTTCTTCTCTTTTAATAACTGTCTCTTATCTCTTCTTTCTTGCCTTTCTCATCGCCTTCTGTTCCTTCTTTCAAATCAACACCATATTCTTTGGAAGTTTAAATTTCAAGTCAACTGTCCCTGTGAGCTTGTTATATATGAATAGGGTTCATCTTCTGAATAATAATAATAATAATAATAATAATAATAATAATAATAATAATAATAATAATAATACAGAAAACATTAAAGATTATTTCCAAAGATCCACCATCAAACGTAATAACTGGACCCTAACACCAACCTGATCATGCAAGAGTATCACCGACACATGCTTCTGATGATCAGTAATTGGCTACTGGTGATCAGTAATTGGCTACTGATGAGTAGTAATTGGCTACTGTTGATCAGTAATTGGCTACTGAAAATCATTAATTGGCTACTGGTGATCACTAATTGTCTACTGGTGATCAGCAATTGGCTACTGATGATCAGTAATTGGCTACTGGTGATCAGTAATTGGCTACTGGTGATTAGTAATTGGCTACTGGTGATCAGTAATTGTCTACTGATGAACAGTAATTGGCTACTGATTATCAGTACTTAGCTACTGATGATCAGTTATTATTTACTGATGATCAGTAATTGGAAACTGATGATCAGTAGCTGGCTACTGTGATCAGTAATTGGCTACTGATAATCATTAATTGGCTATTGGTAATCAGCAATTGTCTACTGATGACCAGTAATTGGCTACTGGTGATCAGTAATTGGCTATTGATAATCATTAATTGGCCATTGGTGATCAGTAATTAACTACTGATGATCAGTAATTGGCCACTAATGATCAGTAATTGCCTGCTGATGACCAGTAATTGGCTACTGATAATCATTAATTGGCTACTGGTGATCAAGCAATTGATGGCAGTAACTGGTGATCAGTAATTGGCTACTGGTGTAATTGGCTATTGATCACTGATGATGAGCAGTAATTGGCTGCTGGAGATCAGTAATTGGCTACTGGTGATTAGTAATTGGCTACTGGTGATCAGTAATTGTCTACTGATGAATAGTAATTGGCTACTGATTATCAATACTTGGCTACTGATGATTAGTAATTGGCAGCTGATGATCAGTAATTGGCTACTGGTGATCAGTAATTGGCTACTGATGATCAGTAATTGGCTACTGTTGATCAGTAATTGGCTACGGAAAATCATTAATTGGTTACTGGTGATCAGTAATTGTCTACTGATGAACAGCAATTGGCTACTAATGATCAGTAATTGACTACTGGTGATCAGTAATTGGCTACTGATGATTAGTAATTGCTACTGTTGACCAGTAATTGGCTACTGAAAATCATTAATTGGCTACTGGTGATCATTAATTGTCTACTGATGATCAGTAATTGGCTACTGAGGATAAGTAATTAGCTACTGGTGATCAGTAATTGGCTACTGATGAGCAGTAATTGGCTACTGGTTATCGGTAATTGGCTACTGGTGATCAGTAATTGGCTACTGATAATCATGAATTGGCTACTGATGATCAGTAATGGTTACTGATGATCAGCAATTGGCTACTGATGACCAGTAATTGGCTAATGATGATCAGTAATTGGCTACTGATGATTAGTAATTGGCTACTGGTGATTTTGCTAATTGGCTAGCAATGATCAGTAATTGCTATTGGACATCAGTACTTGGCAACTGATGATCAGCAATTGGCTACTGATGATGAGTGACTACTGATGATCATTAATTGGCTATATTGATGATCAGTGATTGGCTACTGGTGATGAGTAATTGGCTACTGATGATTAGTAATTGACTACTGGTGATCAATAATTGACCACTTATAATCTGTAATTCGCTACTGATGATCAGTAATTGGCTACTGATCATAAGTAATTGACTACTGGTGATTAGTAATTGGCCTGATGATTAGTAACTAGTTACCGATTATCAGTAATTGGCTAGTGGCGATCGGTAATTGGCTAGTGGTGATCAGTAATCGGCTTCTGATGATCAGAAATTGGCTACTAATGATCAGTAATTGGCTACTGATGATCAGTAATTGGCTACTAATGATCAGTAATTGGCTACTGGTGATCAGTAATTGACTACTGTTTATGTAATTGACTACTGGTGATCAGTAATTGGCTACTGGTGATCAGTAATTGGCCTGATGATCAGTAACTAGTTACCAATTATCAGTAATTGGCTAGTGGCGGTCGGTAATGGTGATCAGTAATTGGTGATGATCAGTGATCAGTAATTGGTTACTGATGATCAGTACAATTACTGGTGATCATCAATTGTCTACTGATGATCAAATGATCTGGTCAGTAATTGGCTACTGATGATCAGTAATTGGCTACGACAATCAGGTGATCATCAATTGTCTGACGGTCTGATGGGATCAGTGGTAATTGCTATGATGGTCAGTTGGCTCTGGTGAGTAATTGATGATCAGTAATTAGGTATTGATGACCAGTAATTGGCTACTGGTGATCAGTAATTGCTATTGGTCATCAGTACTTGGCTACTGATAATCAGTAGTTGGCTACTGACAATCAGTAACTGGCTCCTAAAGATCAGTAATTGGCTACTGATGATCATTAACTGACTATACTGGTGATCAGTAATTAACTATTGGTGATCAGTACTTGGCTACTGATGATCATTTATGGCTACTGGTAATCAATAATTGATGACTGGTGTTCAGTAATTGACTACTGATGATCAGCAATTGATTAACGATCAGTAATTGCTACGATGATCAGTAATTGCTATTGGTCATCAGTAACTGGCTACTGATAATGAGCAATTGGCTACTGACGATCAGTAATTGGCTATTGATGATCATTAACTGACTATACTGATGATCAGTAATTGACTATTGGTGATCAGTAATTACTACTGATGATCAGCAATTGGCTACTGATGATTAGTAATTAACTGATGATCAGTAATTGGCTACTGATGATCAATAATAGCCATATCGTAACGAATATCCGCTTTTCGTAAAGTTGCGCAAAAACCGTTTACTCTCAAACCGGAAAAAAAAAAGAGTGAAACTGAAACATGGTCATTATAATCGATTATATCATTGTGGACGTAACGAATACACTGTAATTACAATGATGTGCAGCGGTAGAACAATGACTCGAGCCAATGGTTCCAGATTGTTGTAAATGTTGAATGAGAGTCGTTTGTTCACGCACGAGAACTCGTTGTTTCTGCGTCACGCGATTTGGGGTCTTATTTCTCTTGTAAATGTTTTTGGACGTGGTTTAAGGGATATTTTGGCCTGTGGTTTTTACGATATGTATAGATTTTAATATAAAAAAAGTTAATCAAATAAGAACAAAGTTAAAATGACTATGCTGTGCAAAATTACGCAGCACTTTTTTACACACAAAAAAAATGTTTTTGTATTTCAAGTTTCTTGTATGACAATAATTTACCAGCTTCTTGGTACAGGTATTATGATTCTATATATATAAAAATACACAAATTTATATATATATATATATATATATATATATATATATATATATATATATATATATATATATATATATATATATATACATATATATATTGATATGGTTTTTAGGTGGGGTCTTGTTAGATCAGTGAGGTATACTAGGGATATTACGCAACCTACCTTCGGTAACACAAAAAATCTAGACTCTGGCCTTGGGGTCAGCTAAAAATCATATACATCAAAATATGGCTGAAGGCCTACTTCAAGAGGGGAGTGTTTAGGTAAACTCTGGGGTTTAATTTGATTAATTATATTTACAAAATAAAACACATATCAGAAGAATGCTAGCATAATTTCGGGGACAGGCAAACACGGTCCCCTTATACAAGATGAAAGAGCAAATGACTGGGGATTTGCTTGGGGAAACACAAAAGGATGCCCGCTTCAAAGGGCATTGCAAATGATGTAGTGGGGCCCACTACACGCGCAAGATGATGCACTGATCCACAGCTGACTAACTCCTAATCTGTAATCAAAACACTTATGGTTACCCAACCAAAAATAGCTCTGTAATGAAGAAATCGAGGAATTGCATAGATGATTCCTAGACTGGACTCGATTCCAGTAACTCGAATATTTTACGATTTTATGTTACACTTCACATAAGTGCTTTGCAAATTAAACAGCACAAGTATAAAAGGCAATGCAAGTCTCACTGTAGGTCTGTCGCACTATGAAAAGAAAAGCAGAAAATAGTTGGAGATGAATAGGGATGTGGCTGACGAAGATAACCTTAAATCCGGTACTTTACCTTAATAAGGAGATGAAGTTCCTCGTCTTACGAGGACCAGCGAGGGGGAGGGCAAGTGAATAATTTCACAGCAAAAAGATACTCTGGTTACTGCCAGCCACGTGTTAGAATTAGGCAGGTTAATGGAGCAAGGGACAGAACATCTGTTCTGGATCAGCTTCCGAGCAAATCTGAGAACGAGCATGTTCTTCATAGACCTTTTATAACTTCCCGGAATTACGTTTTTTCTCCTCCTAGGTGGCGTTGGGATCGTCCTGCCCACATGGCAAATGAGGGCAGCATGGCTGAAGCTTCAAGATGGTGAAACGCACATGTTCAATCCGCCAGCTGACCTGCCTTGGGCAACGATTAGCTCTGATCGGGTCCACACCTGGAATTTAAGGAACTTCAGCAGTCCCACGAACTAAAAAAGTGTTCCCCCCCTGCCCAAAGGCAGTGGTGACAGAGAGGTTTTCTAGAGGCGAATTGTGCCTACAGTGAACCACACTAAAATAAATGAATTAGGTGCATATTCCTTATTTCATTTGACTTATTGACTCGGGAGATGGTCTGAGAGGATATTCTCGACAATATATATATATATATATATATATATATATATATATATATATATATATATATATATATATATATATATATATATATATATATATATATATATATAAACTATTTTATCTTCTAAGTTTCTCAAATGAAAGTAATTTACCAAATTCTTTAGCATAGTTATGCCCATCCTAATTTTATCGCAACAGTCTATACATATAAAAATGGATGTATGTGTTTGTGCGTGTGTGTGTGTGTGTGTATGTGTGTGTGTATGTGTGTATGTGCCAGAATAACTCTGAAATGCATTGAGCAATTTCAACCAAACGTGGCATATGTATGACTTGCTATCTGGAAAAGAATACTGTTGGAGTAAGACGTCACTAGCACCAAAGGGGGCAGGGTGTGGGAAGGGGGTGACATGTAAAAATAACAGAAAACAACAGATATTATGGCTAATCCATAGTTTTCGAGGTTGCTGAAATGAAAGTGACACTTCCGATGACCTTTAAATCCAAGCTCAGCCCAATAGGAAGGCGAGGTGAGAAGCAGGATGGGAAGGTGGTGACATGTAAAAATAACCAAAAACGACAGATATTAGTGTCTAATCAATAGTTTTCGAGATCACTGAGGTAAATGGTGACACTCCCGATGCCCTTCAAGTCCAAGTTCAGCCCTGATAGGAATTGGGGTGAGAAGGGGTAAAAAATAAAATGTCAAAAATGATAGCCAATGTAATTAAAGCAACTATCTTAACAGGAAAGGGAGAGAATGAGAGAGAGAGAGTGAGAGGGAGAGGAAGTGAGAGAGAGAGAGTAGAGGGGGGTATCAGGAGGAGAGAGAGAGAGAGAAGAGAGAGAGAGAGAAGAGAGAGAGAGAGAGATAGTTTACTGGTTGTCATTCAGAGTTTTCCTGTGCAGCGCCGGGTTGGTCAGCTAGTAAATCATAAATAAGTCCACAGTTAGCTTCGGCGAATACCTTT
>NC_089756.1:3355497-3417997 GCF_040412425.1 Macrobrachium rosenbergii | reverse complement strand
CTCTCTCTCTCTCTCTCTCTCTCTCTCTCTCTCTCTCTCTCTCATAAGGTCTGCCTGTATCTCACTTTCTCTTTTTTCTCTCCCCTTGTCCTTCCCTCATATGCTCTCTCTCTCTCTCTCTCTCTCTCTCTCTCTCTCTCTCTCTCTCTCTCTCTCTCTCTCTCTCGTCTTCTTCCTTTCATCACCCCCTCCCCCTCCCATCTCCCCTGACAGTCAACAGTCACCTCTGGTGTGTCTCACCTGTCTTCCTTCCCCACCCGGAGAAAGAGAGAGAGAGAGAGAGAGAGAGAGAGAGAGAGAGAGAGAGAGAAAAGGGGGGGGAGGCTTCCATATTACGCGATGGGTTCTTACCTGCTTTTACCTAAAGAAGGCGAGAGAAATCTCTGGTATATCTCTAATTTGATGCGCCAATTTTAATTAATTAATTAAATTGAATATTAATTATTATTCGTATGGCTCATACCTAAAGAATAAGTTAATACGTTGATGAGACAGAAGGTACACAGAGTAGGAGGTAGAAGAAAAGATTAACAAAATAAATAGACGTAACATTCTGAAATAAAAAGATAATTAAAAAAATCATAAATAGAATGAAGTAATCTGAAAAATATAATTGAATGGATATAGGTGGAAAATTTGCTCAAATTTGGAATATGGTTTAATTTACGAGTAGAGAGAGAGAGAGAGAGAGAGAGAGAGAGAGAGAGAGAGAGATAGAAAAAATGTTATTCTTGACTTTAACAGAGAGAGAGAGAGAGAGAGAGAGAGAGAGAGAGAGAGGTTTCATGGAGATATGTCGAAAAAATGTTATTCTTGACTTTAACACTGTATCCCGTGAGAGAGAGAGAGAGAGAGAGAGAATATGATCGGTTTCATGTTGTGGTAACTTAACTAACGGTGACAACGCTTTCGTTCACCATATCCTTGTCAGAGGAAGAAACCACGCCAGTGGCTTCCCTTTCCTCTTCTCTCTCTCTCTCTCTCTCTCTCTCTCTCTCTCTCTCTCTCTCAAACCCATTACCAACCTCTCTCAAGGTATGAGGTCTCTCTGTATCTCTGTTTCTCTTTCTTTTCCTCTCCCCCTCGTCTTTCCTCTCTCTCTCTCTCTCTCTCTCTCTCTCTCAAAACCATAACCAACTCTCTCTCTCTCTCTCTCTCTCTCTCTCTCTCTTAACACCCGTGTCTGCTTTCCCAATTACCCTGAGCGGACCTCTCTCTCTCTCTCTCTCTCTGTCAGCTCAGGCCAGGTGGGACCTTGGCAGGAATGCGTACCACGCGGCAGGAATGTTGCGGACAAGAGAAGGGTCCTCCTGGCCCCGTCCCTGGATCCCCCTACCCCTCCCCTATTCCCAACCCCCCTCCACCTCCACCTCCAAATCTCCCCAATACTTAACTGTCCTCTCTCTCTCTCTCTCTCTCTCTCTCTCTCTCTCTCTCTCTCTCTCTCTCTCTCTCAAAAAGTTTGGATACCAGTAATTAAGTTAATGTTTGAACTTATGAAACTTCTCTTCGTAACCCTCACTGCCAATCTCTCTCTCTCTCAATGCAGAATTAATAACGTATCTATAAAGTGAATTCAGAGGTAAAATAATGTGAGAGAGAGAGAGGCGGGGGTGGGGGCGGGCGCTGTTGTCCGCTCAGGGTAATTGGGAAAGGGACAAAGAGAGAGAGAGAGAGAGAGAGAGAGAGAGAGAGAGAGAGAGAGAGAGAGAGAGAGATTGATTACCTGTGAGGGTTGAAGAAAAGTTTCATTCAAATATTATTCATAACTTAATTAGTGGCATCCACACTTTTAGAGAGAGAGAGAGAGAGAGAGAGAGAGAGAGAGAGAGAGAGAGAGAGAATTAAGGGGTAGGGGAGATAGCAGAGCATTTCCTTGTCCGAGTGCTATCTCTCTCTCTCTCTCTCTCTCTCTCTCTCTCTCTCTCTCTCTCTCTCTCTCTCTCTCTCTCTCTCTCTCTCTCTCTCTCTCGTATGCAAAATATTGTCCAGGCAATATTTTGGGTAAACACGACCTCGTATTTTGCTATTCATCTGTATTTCCCTTTACCTCCTCTTATTTCTTCCTGATGAGCGCCAGATTCTTTGAGAGCTTGAATTTCAAGTCAATAACCCCTGTGGGCTTGTTCCATATGATTAAGATTCATCTTCTGAATAATATAATATTAATAATATTATACATAAATATTCCTAAATCCTGTCGCAATTTGTAACAAGGAGCCTTTAAAGAGTGGGCCTAGATAAGCCACCTCAAATGTGGGTTACAATATCCATTTTTAATTGCAGCGGAGGAGTTTTTAGACGATTAATTAAGGTAAAGAGGATCGACTCAAGTGGAGATGAAAGGTGAAGATTAGCCATTAAGAGATAAAACATTCTTTACATCGATGAGATTGTCGATTCCCTCTGCCATAAAGACACGCGCCAGACTGAAGATCCATTTTCTGTAACCTTTAGCGAGGAAGAAGAAGAAAAAGAAGAAGAAGAAGAAGACGGCGACGACAACGACGACAAAGCAGATGCCGAGGCAGAAGCAGAGGAAAAAGAAGAAAAAGAGGAAGAAGAGTGAGAGGAAGAGGAAGAGGTAGAGGATGATGCAGATGCAGAGGAAGACGAAGAAGTAGAATCAGATGAAGAAAAATCAGACGAACGAGAAGAAGAAGAAGAAGAAGAAGAAGAAGAAGAAGAAGAAGAAGAAGAAGAAGAAGAAGAAGAAGAAGAATTGATACGTGAATTACACGTAGATGCTCCCTGTGAACGTAAGAATAAAAAAGAGGAACACACAACAACCTTTTCAACACCCGTATTTTTGCCATCAACCCCCACCCCACTCCCCCTCCCCCTATCCGTATCCCCTCTCCATGCCTCCCTCCACATTACGAAATCATAATATGGCTCCGGCAAACAGTCTCTGGCACAACATGGACGTGACTCTCTCTCCTCCAAGAAGACTCCCGTTAACCCTATGGCTGGAAATACCGTACATTGTGCCCTTGGGAAAATGATGGGGGAAAACACCTTTGTCCCCTGACCGAGGATGGCGAGAGAGAGAGAGAGAGAGAGAGAGAGAGAGAGAGAGAGAGAGAGAGAGAGAGAGAGAGCTCTCCAAGGAAATGTGAAAGAGAGGGGACAGCTGGATCTCAGAATAGAACTGGACTAAGAAGCGCCAAGGAAATGTGAAAGAAGAACTGGACAGAATAGAACTGGACTGCGCCTAAGAAGAACACATGCGAGAGAGAGAGAGAGAGAGAGAGAGAGAGAGAGAGAGAGAGAGAGAGAGAGAAACTGCACACACACAGTCTGAGGAAAAAGGAGGAGGGGAGGGGGCGGGAGAGGGAAGACAGGAGGACTGAGGGGAAAGGACCAGGTGTAACACCTTAAACCACAGGGGCTGGTTTCCGGGTGCAGGAAGGAAGGAAGGAAGGAAGTGAATGAGTTATATATATATATATATATATATATATATATATATATATATATATATATATATATATATATATTAATATATATATCATATACACAATTGTTCTGTGCATTAGTAGAATTACTAAAAGGACCTCATTCAAACTGGATTGTATCTACTGGAGTGTTTATTCCGAAAAAGTTACTTGTTCGGAATAAACACTTGAGGTCCTTTTTAGTATATATATATATATATGTATATATATATATATATATATATATATATATATATATATATATATATATATATATATATATATATATATATTAAATGTATAATGCTGTGCTGGCTTTTTTCCTTCCTATTCCTGCTGAATCTCTGGCGTTCCAGATGACCTAACCTTCCTGTATATGTATATATATATATATATATATATATATATATATATATATATATATATATATATACATACATATATATATACATACATACATACATACATACATACACAACCAAGTTGCATATACTGTAGGTGAAGACCAAGGACGACATCAAATCTCATGTGACTAAGAAAAGAGGCCATTTTCTATAATTTTCATCTTTATTCCGACGTTTCATAATATTACCTTTATTACATCTTCTGGGAATCTGTCAATAAACATCATAAAATTATAAAACAATCTTTAAAAAAATTAAAAAAGCAGTAAAAAGACTAAAATTTTTTCAATTACAACGATATATTTAAAAGCTAAGACCGCCGACCAACCTTCAGTTTAGAGAGAGGAAGACTGAATGACACGAGAGAAAAGAGAAAGAGACACGTCAACTAAGATACAATTGGATCGAAGAGGTTTGGGTATTCAACTGGGGAACAAGCTGCTTGATGATCAACGACTCTAGAATGGGTAGTTCTTGAGGATTTTGCGTTTGCCCTGTGATGCAGAAATCGTCTCTCTCGATATGAGTTTTGCAAACTTTTGCATGATTCCTGTTATTCAAATGCTCAGGGTTGGAGAGCCTACTTCCTGTGCGAAAACTTATTCCGCGATGAAAATCGATTCTTACCCTCAGTAACCTCTTCGTAGATCCCACATAAGTCCCAGAGTTACACTTTGGGCACGTATATTTATATACTACATTAGAGGTCAGGAAGTAGGCTCTCCAACCCTGATCATTTGAATAACAGGAATCATGCAAAAGTTTGCAAAACTCATATCGAGAGACACGATTTCTGTATCATAGGGCAAACGCAAAATCCTCAAGAACTACCCATTCTATAGTCGTTGCTCATCAAGCAGCTTGTTCCCAGTTGAATACCCAAACCTCTTCGATCCAATTGTATCTTAGTTGACGTGTCTCTTTCTGTTTTCTCTCGTGTCATTCAGTCTTCCTCTCTCTAAACTGAAGGTTGGTCGGCGGTCTTAGCTTTTAAATATATCGTTGCAATTGAAAAAATTTTAGTCTTTTTACTGCTTTTTTAATTTTTTTTTAAGATTGTTTTATAATGTTTTTATTGACAGATTCCCAGAAGATGTAATAAAGGAAATATTACGAAACGTCGGAATAAAGATGAAAATTATAGAAAATGGCCTCTTTTCTTAGTCACATGTGATTTGATATATATACATATATATATATAAAATATACAGTATGTATATATATACATACACAAATATAAATATATGTATATATACTATCTATGTATATATATATATATATATATATATATATATATATATATATATATATACATATATACATATTTATGACTGTGAGACAGAGGTGGATGTAATACGTAGATAAACGTGAAATTTAAATTCCAATTAACATCTTCTTAAGTATATCTTAGTTTAACCAGACCACTAAGTAACAGAAGGATTAGATTTATTTTTACGTAGCAAGAAATTAAACGGGAAACTGGTTAATAATCATATATATTCCTCTTGTTCTTCAGGATAATGTGGTAGTTAACCAAGCGAGGAACTCAAGATAAGTAACTGCAAGAATTAAAGAAACTGGTTAATTTTATATATGAAGGATATGTGCGTAACCAATAGGCGAGAGCACTAAATAACACACACACACATACACACACACACACACACACACACACACATACACACACACATATATATATATATATATATATATATATATATATATATATATATATATATATATATATATATATATATACGTATATATATATAAAAAAATCTTGTACTTTTAGTAGTTTATTTACATTTTTATCTATCTACCTTTGAATTTTTTAATTATTTTCTTTTTCTCTTTTAATAACTGAGCTCTTCCTGTACGAATAGTTCCTATTACATTCTGCCACTTCCTTCAAATGAACACCACAAAATTCTTTGGTGGGCTTGGGTTTTTTCCACATGAATGGGGTCATGATCTTAATAATAATAATAATAATAATAATAATAATAATAATAATAATAATAATAATAATAATAACACTTCATGTTCTGAATAATAATAATAATAATAATAATAATAATAATAATAATAATAATAATAATAATAATAATAACACTTCATGTTCTGAATAATAATAATAATAATAATAATAATAATAATAATAATAATAATAATAATAATAATCTAATCTGAACAGAAGTGACCAGAGACACGATAAATTGCAAAAATAAAAGAATGATTATCTGAGACGTTGAAACAGTCTCTTAGAGAAAACAAAACTTAGAATCAGTGCATCTGAAATCTCTGTAGCAGCTGTATCTTTCCCTGTCATTTATCGCGTCGTATTCTGTTTCATAAATTACAGGACCATCTGGAGTCTCGATCGAAGGGCGGCTGCTCCTGATACCCGATCACGAAGGGTCATTTATCCACATTCCTAAGGCTTCAGGGACACTGTGCCCATCTAGTCGTCAGGAGGTAGAGTGCACATAGACATACATACATACATTGTACATAATACGTACATTCATAAATAGATACATACATACATAGATACCTACATACATACATAGATACCTACATACATACATATATAAATACATACATACATACATACATAATACATACATATATAAATAAATAAATAAATCCAAACATACATGCATACATGCATACATCCATGCGTACGTACATAAACTGGAGAATCTTAAATGTTTGAGACAACCAATCTGAAAGGAGTTGGGAGCAGACTTTGGAATGAAGGCAAGGAAATGGAATACATTGTTTCATGTTTTTGCTGTTTGGAGTGGCAAGGTGGTCAACGAAATCACCTTGATAAGTTGGAGAGTGGGAGACAGGTGACAGATTCCCCTAGCAAAACATCATTTTAATTTCCTGGCTTATTTTTCATATATTATTTTTCAATATATATATATATATATATATATATATATATATATATATATATATATATATATATATATATATATATATACATGGAATTTTTATCACACCGTGATTTATATACCTTCATGAAGTTATAAAAATATCGCTTAATATCCAATTCACGCTAGTAGCGTGAATTGGATATGCTTTTGACATTTGTAACTTCATGAATATATATATATATATATATATATATATATATATATATATATATATTTACATATATATAATATATATATATATATATATATATATATATATATATATATATATATATATATATATATATATATATATATATATATATATATATATATATATATATATATATATATATATATATAGAGATAGAGAGAGAGAGAGAGAAATCTAGTGGGAGCAAGTCAAGGGTGCTGAAAGAAACTAGTTTTCTTAAAAATAAAAAAAGATAAAAAGATAAATAAATTTATGAAGAGACGCAATTTCTGGGCTATAACGGGAAGAAGAAGAGCAAGAAGAAGGCGCCTTCAAGGTCAAGGAAACAAATCCTGCGTCATTCTAATCTCAGTCGACACACACCTGCCTGCCGTCTCCGCGCGCCGCTACATCTCGGAAGGAAGAAGAAGAAGAAGACGAACAGATGTCAAGGAAGCACCTGGGAACTATACGAGCAACAAGCAAAGAAGCCGTTCTAAAGGAAAATCCCGACTGTAACTACTGCTACTGTAGTACACTACAGTGGGTAGGGGGAGGTATCGAGGTATAGAGCGAGCAAGGGAGCCGTTCCAAAGGCAAAACCCGTCTACTATTGCTACTGCTACCAGTAACATCTGGGCCGCGCACGTGGTGGGAGTCTGAGGAAGAACACGCAGGGAAGTAGAGAAATGAGGGAGAAATGTTGGTAAATAGTCAGAGAGACGTGGACTTGAGGGAGTGGGAGAATGTTGGAGAAGTACAGAAGAGTAAGAAGTAGCGGGGAAGTGGGTTTGAGGGGGATGGGAATATGGAGGAATGTGGGAGGAATGTCGAAACGGTGGAACTATGGAGCATACAGAACTGTCTAAAAAGGGGAGATACAGAAATATGAAAAAATTTCTAAAAAGGGAAGATATCGAGAAATAGAAATGTCTAAATAGAGGAAAATGTTGAGAAATATAGAAGTGTCTAAAAAGGAAAAATAATGAAAAAATATAGTGAAAATGTCTTAAAAAAAAGGGAAAACATCGAGAATTATAAATGTCTACAAGCTGAAAATATGGAATAACTACAAAAGAAATGTCTAAGAAGTGGAGGGAGAGGGGAAGGTGGAGGGGAGAATATGGAAAAATCTGAGAGAAATATGATAATGGAACAACAACTTCTCTTCAAGAGCACAGACTGAATAGCAGTTTCCGATAGTCAAGTCTTGAAATCAGGACAAATTTTACCTGCTTTACTGTAATAAATAATGCGATTAACTATTCTAAATAGCTCAAGCATTAGGAGTTGGGATTACTTATCCCTATGCGATAAGTAATCCTGGGTAATCCGGCGATTTACCAGAAAATTCAACACTGAAGCCAGCTCCTCAGATTCTTTCTTCATGAAGCTGCTGCAGGGCGACATGATTTCGTTTGAGAAATTTGAGCGAAAATCGAAGTACAGATTCATAGTATTATTTCTAAAAAATTCCCTTTAATAAGATCAAATAACGCGAATGCTCCCTATTAAAAATATATACATTTTAACATATCTCAGATCGGTTTCATGTCAGATAAAAATGAACAATTGCCTTTGCTAGTTCTATAATCATCTCTTCAATGTCCCGGTAGTTGTACAATTACATATATACATATGTATATACATTTAGACATTTATACATATATACATCTTTCAGGTGCAAATACTTGTTTTCCAACCGTTTTGTATGTTCATATGTAATGTCCTGCTAGCAAATATATGAATTTCTACCACTTTGTATCAGCCCTCTGAAGATGGCTTCGTTAGCAACAAAGCCGACACCGGTCAGGATCTACATCTGAGTTTCATCTAGAGCCTTGATGTTTGATTGATAAAATCTCGTGTAAGAGTGATTATAAGCACGTGTTTACATATGTATATAGAGCTGTCAATCTGCTAAGTATTATATATAAAATAAAACATGATTAATGTTCTGTTTCCGACGAAACAACAGTTAATGATAATAATTCAGGCTAAGCTCACTATCCAAATCTTATTCCTGAGTCACACATTGGCGATTCAAGACCGTGACTGTCATAATGGCTGGGTTTAGCTATCAATCAGCAACAATCGCAGGCCTTGAGCCACAAAAAAAAAAGAAAAGTCAGCTGATTACGACAACATGACGTCATACGCAATGTACCGTGCACGTCGAGATGAGATTACATACGTATGTAGTCATACGTGCATGTCGCCGATGATATAGACCACACCCACATTTGGCAGTTGCAACAGGATGGCGACGTCTGAGAATGCATGACGATTTAATTGCCATGTAGTTACGTCACATGCCAGCACATGCAACGGCATCATTATTGTGACATGAACATGGATGCCGCCATATATAAGTGCCAGGTGAACTCGGCACCCATCATTCTCATTCCAGTCACAGACAGAGCAAGAACATAGAGGACATGGATTTACTGAACCTCATACCTGAGAACCCACATGATCCTGAATTAGTAGACGGTATTTTGGATTATTATGATGCCATGTTGCAGTTAAGAATTAAGTGCCTGGAGGAACGAAAACTCAAGAAACAAAGAAAACCAAGAAGCTGCTGGGTCTGGCCCTACTTACAAAGAAGACGGGAGAGAGGACACCATGACAACTTGATGAAAGAATTGGCAACTGAAACTCCAGGACTGTACCGAAATTTTACCAGGATTAGGGAAGAGCTTTCAATGAAATTGTGGAACGGGTCACGTTCTACATAAAGAAGACCCTCACATTCTGGAGAAGACCCAGTGAGCCAGTTCTGCATGTTGCAATTATCCTACGTTTCCTTGCAACTGGAGAATCCTACAAGAGCCTGTGCTACCAATTCCGAGTAGCTCCCAACATGATCAGCGGTATTGTGCCTGAGACTTGTAGAGCCATTGTGGCTGCCTATGGAGATGAGGTCATGCAGGTAGCCAACACCCCAGAGCAATGGAAGGAGGTAGCCCGAGGGTTTGAGCAACGGTGGAATTTCCCACACACCTTTGGAGCAATAGACGGGAAACACATCCACATCCAGAACCAGCTCGGCAAAATGCTTGATCAACATGAAGACAGCCTGCCTGCCCCTGAAAGATTGCTAAACAAAACTGAAGATAAACCCCCAGTCGACTATTTCTTCATCGGAGATGACACCTCCGCTCTTAAGAAATATATGATGAAACCATGCCCTGCACGAAGTCTGACAAAACCTGAACGCATCTACAATTATCGACTAAGCAGGGCAAGACGTACAGTGGAGAATACCTTTAGGATCCTAGCAAGCAGGTAGATATTGTTCACAGTTATTGCTGTCATTATTTTGTCTGCTTGTTTAAATACGTATTTAATGTGAAATACCTTTTGTATAACATTTTTTTTCTTTTATTAAGAAATAACACGTATTTAATATGAAATACCTTGTGTATACCATCTAATAACTGAATCAATATTTTCCATTTGTCTCCCACAGATTCAGAGTTTTTCACGCCCCCATACAACTTCGTCATGATCGTATCAAGTCCGTGGTGTTGGCCGCTTATGTATTGCACAACTTAATTTTTACAAGAAATCCTCATGCCAGGAGTGAGGGAGATCAAGAGGATCTTGGTGACAGATGAGGTCCTACCTCGTAACTGGAGGTCTGAATAAAGTTTACCAGGCCTGACTCCCCTAAACTGGCAGGCAGCAACCATGACTGGCAAGGCTCAACATGACCACCTTCGTGATTGTGTAAACTCCCCTGTAGGCTCCATTCATTGGCAGGAATCAATGATATAAGAAGACAATTGAAAATGCCTTTTCATGCTCCAGGAAATCATGTTGAAAAACTTTATAATTTCCTAAATAAAAGTTAAAATTCAAAAATATTTATATTATTACCAAATATAATTTATATTAAGTCTTTGGACGAAATATACATCTGGGGCAGGTGCATTTGTGTTGACGTTGGAGGTTTCCACAGTTAGATACAGTGAGTACCTGACGCATTCATTTGTGTTTTTTGATCATGGCCTAAGTGCATGGAGACAGTGTGACAGATGGATGAAAGCATTGTGCTCCTCCGAACATTGAACCAGTGCCGTCACGGTTCCAGGGAGGGGTTATTAAGTGAGTGCGTGTGTGTGTGCAATCTCTAATGGTATATTATGAGAGGTATATTATGAGATGGCTATGGGATTTGATTTGCGGCTAGGTGTGATTTGCTCTGTGCAGTGTTTAAGAACTGCCACTGTGAAGATACGTTATTTGAAGCCATAGAAATGAGTAAGATAACTCATTAACACACATCTTTTCCAGACATTATGCGGAAATAACTTGTTTGTGTTACAGTGAAATTCCTTGGTTCTCCATTATACATTTTTCTGTTTTAAATGTCTTCCCTTTAAACACCATTTCAGGTTTTATATCTGATATGTTTCTTTTAAGAGGAATACTGGGTTCGTCCTGTGAGGACGAATGTTTTGGAAGTGGTGTTCTTTGCATACTCTACGACATTTATTTTGGTCTAGAATAATCATGACCTTTTTACTTTGTTTGGTGACCAGGGTGTTAGTCACTAGTATTGGTTGGTTTAGAATCATTAATCTGATTGATTGTAAATCAGAATTTCCTCTAGTTATGATTTCCATTTATAGGGGGTGTGTCTGGTTAAACTAAGGCATACTTAACTCACAGTATACCAACAATACTGAGGATATTTAACACACATTTTACTTATTACAAGTTTTCATGTGTTATTTACCTTTATCTGAAATTCTGAAAATATTTCAAAAATACTGATAATTTTGATTTGCCCATTACTTTTACAAGTTTTAAGTTTTATTTTTTCTTTATCTGAACTTATGAAAATATATCATACCCTCATTCGTATCCAGTTTAATATAATTGATTTGCACATTATTTTTTACAAGTTTTAAGTTTCATTTTTTCTTTATCTGAACTTATGAAAATATCAACCTTCATTCATCTCAAGTTCAATAACCTTGAAATATTGGAGATGGTTGGTAGTTAAGGAAATTGTTACCTAAAAATTACTGGGTTCAACACTTCAAGAAAAAGTATTGTTATAGAAATAAGTTATTATTGCTTGGAGGAAAATTTAGTACGTACACAATATAAACATTTTACACAATTTATTATTTTATATAAAAATATACATATCTACAATTTATAGTAGCAGAAGAATTTACAGTATCATATAGAAAAGGTCCAAAAAGAATTTACAGTTGCATTATTAGAGAACAGTTGCAAGAAGAAATTTTTTTCTTTTTATTATTGTGTGAACAATAACAAATAGGAAAAAAAGGTGACCTAGGAAATATGCAATTTATATATAGCAGAAGAATCTACAGTATCACATAGAAAAGGTACAAAAAGAATTTACAGTAGCATTATTAGAGAACAGTTACAAGAACTTTTTTCTTTTTATTATTGTGTGAACAATAACAAAAAGAGAAAAAAAGGGAAACAAGATACACTTTAAGATTCAGGAGTACTAGGAGCCGTTGTCGAAGTGACACATGAAGTAGGAGGCATTGTCGAAGAGGGGCTTGAAGGAAATATGTTGTCTAGGAAGCTGTCACTGGCAACTTGGCTGAGATTCGGCAGTGTTAGAGGCAACGGTGGTGTCATGACAGGTATGGGTGTAAATGAACCACCAACAGGAACACCGCCTGACCAAGGAGACATCCGTTGACCCTGAAGCATAGCTATTTGCTGTGCCGTCAGCTGGTAAAGTTGGTCCGGTTGTGTAGGAGGCTGAGGTGCGAAGGATGTTGAAGATGCTGAAGGCTGAGGCGTGAAGGATGTTGAAGGAGCAGGAGGCTGAGGCATGAAGGATGTTGAAGATGTTGGAGGCTGAGGCACGAAGGATGTTGAAGGTGCAGGAGGCTGAGGCACGAAGGATGTTGAAGGTGCAGGAAGCTGAGGCGTGAAGCATGTTGAAGGAGCAGGAGGCTGAGGCACGAAGGATGTTGAAGATGCTGGAGGCTGAGGCACGAATGATGTTGAAGGTGCAGGAGGCTGAGGTGCGAAGGATGTTGAAGGTGCAGGAGGCTGAGGCATGAAGGATGTTGAAGGAGCAGGAGGCTGAGGCACGAAGGATGTTGAAGATGCTGGAGGCTGAGGCACAAAGGATGTTGAAGGTGCAGGAGGCTGAGGTGCGAAGGATGTTGAAGGTGCAGGAGGCTGAGGCGTGAAGGATGTTGAAGGAGCAGGAGGCTGAGGCACAAAGGATGTTGAAGATGCTGGAGGCTGAGGCACGAAGGATATTGAAGGTACAGGCTGAGGCACGAAAGATGTGGTTGACAACATATCTTGGCCCATTTCCCAAAACGCATATCTGGTGCTTGGGAAAAGGTTGAAACTCGCTTTCAGTCTCCCTTCTTTTGTCGTCTTCTGCAGTCTCTGCACAAGAAACCCAATCTCCATTTGCAGGTACGTATAGAAGAACGGGTCAATCTCTGCACAATCCTTTGCAACCTTCTTCAGGTGGAGATTCCAGTAGGCCCCTTTGGCATTTGGCTGTATCCGCTCCATAAGTGCCTTCTTGGCCGCTTCGGCATTTTCAATCACCTAAAAAAATAGAAAAAATCAATACACAAAAGCAATATATATTTCGTTGCAGAAATGAAAACCAGAAAAAAACCAGACAATAAAAAATATCTATATAGTTAATGTTATGAAAATCAAATATTTTATAAATGTGAATTAACATGTTTGTTTTATGCTTCAAGGATGAAAATAATAAAACATTAACCTTCTCAAGGACGTAGTCTTCAGTCTGCTGTCGTTCGGGGTCAAACTTCTTTTTCTTAAGCCTCCTTTCTTCGATGGTGGGGATGATGCTCACCTCGCCATCATCCACACCAGCAGCCATAGGTTCGTCAAGGGCATCAGGAAGGCCAGCGGCAGCATCAGCGGACTGTAGGGAAAGAAAAATGGAACTGTATCTGGAAACAGTATATATGAAACATGAAAACTTTTATATAATGATATTTAATAATCAGGAAAAAACACAACATATGAAACCAATACAGGGCAGAACAATTACCTCTTTCAATCCAAGGGTCTTTGGCTTCTTCTGACAGACAATGTGTTTCCCAAAGAACCTAAACATCATAAGGATCCACCTTTCCCTGTCCATCAGGTCTCTCACTGCTGCCTGGAAGCTCTTGGTCCTGGGCAACCACCCATACCTGGTTCTGATCAACTTTAAGCATGTGCTCAGCTGCGCTCCTGTCAGTGGTGGCTTAGGGGACTTGGCCTTTTCTGCCAGGAGTCACTTCTTCTCCGCCACCTCCTGGAATTCAGCGAGGCCCCCATCATATAGAAAGGGCTGCTGTTGCAGCCATTTCCCCAACATCTTCTCTTGGTCGTTGGATATGAACACACAAGGAGTTTTCTTCCGACGTTGCTTCCCAGACCCCTCGCTGACCCTCTCTACATCCGTCGTTGACTCCTCATCGTCGCCAAGGATTTCCACCATGGACTGGACCTCAAGCTCACCCCCGAGTTCCATGGTCAAGGGTTCCTCCTCGGTGTCACTTGGGCCAGTGACGTCGACAGAGACAATTCTTCGGCGGCTTGCTGAAGGGCCTGCAGACTGGGGTCATCACCAGAAGAAGCAGAAGATGACAAAGATCCACGACGCTGGACGGCTGCTGCAGAGGTACTAGGGGAGACGTCCTTGTATGGCACAACCTTCTTCCTAACAACCTTGACAATGCTAATGCGGCATCATAATAATCCAACAAAGGGCACAGCGAGGATAGCTAGCAGAGGTCACGTACAGATCACAGGTGAGAGACTGCTGACCTCTGAGTCTGGGAGCTGCCTTTTGTTGCTGCCGACGCACGTGGCACAGTCTGACACTGTGCACCCCCACTGCGCACGCTGTGGAGTTGCCAAGTACATGGCATAAGTCGTACTGGGTGCCACATGTCGACATTGGTAGTTGCATCTTGCATAATCAAATGGCGACGCCATTGCATCAGTCGAGATGCCTTTACAACACTATTGCATCTTGCGACATGATATGGCGACTTTTGACAGTTGTCGTGACTCAAGTGCGTAGGTGCTGGGCAGCCATGCACATCCGCCATCACTTAGTGGACGTCGTAAGACTCGGCGTCGCAGTTTAAGAACCATGCCAATTGATGGCGACTTGATCGTAATTATATCGTAATGGCGTCGTAATGAGCAAATTTTCAGCCGTTACGGCGGTCGCGGTCTTGAATCGCCAATGCGGAACTCGGGCATTATTTTCTTCGAAATCCCTCTTACATCACCTCTTATCTTTCTTCCTCTTCATCCACCTCCTCCTCCTCCTCCTCTTCCTCCTCCTCTTCCTCCTCCTCCTCCTCCTTTGGCGGGGCGTACCCTTCTTCCTAATACTCCCTCCTCCACAAGACTCATTGCGGACAGTTGCGGCCAACTGTGGAATCCGCTGCAGCTATGGAGGTAATGCGGAAGAATGCGCTAATAGGAAATACCTCCAATACCGGGGAAGGGTACTGATACCATATACGTGCCTTACTTCCCTGCCCCCTTCCCCCTCAGGACTCCTTCTTCCTGAGAGAGAGAGAGAGCGAGAGAGAGAGAGAGAGAGAGAGAGGGAAGGGGTGTTAGTACTGCAGTGTACTTAATTCTTCAATAACAAACGTGTGTGTCCGGCTTCTAACGGAACTAGAAGACGAATGGTAAGAACCGACACCAGTAAAACCTATAAAAGAAAAATACGAAATATAGCCAAATGTGCATTGCGGAGCCAAAACTGTTTCAAACATTCAATTCATAAACAATTCATAACTAAAAATATACTTTTAACAAGGAATGTACAACTACAATAATAATAATACTTTATTTCAGCTCTTGGCCATATACAGTATACATGTAAAAAATACATTGTAAATACTATATTAAAAACTTCTCTATACAACAACCAAAAATCAGTAAGTAAATTAAAAATGTGCTCTCTTTACACAAGCACAAACATAAGCAAATGCAACTTCTTCAGCACTCACAAACAAACATTCATACACACAACAGATCCATACACAATGTCTGTTACTTGCAAGTAATACGTGATCTCTTCTCTCTATATTTCCCATGAGATTCTGTAACTTCTTTCAAATGAACACCATATTCGTTGGAAGCTTCAAATTCAAGTCAATGGCCCCTGTGGTGGGCTTGTTCCATATGAATAGGGTTCATCTTCTGAATAATAATAATAATAATAATAATAATAATAATATCTGGATTTCTAGTCAATAGCCCCTGTGGTGGGCTTGTTCCATACGAATACGGTTCATCTTCTGAATAATAATAATAGTAATAATAATAATAACTGAATTTCAAGTCAATGGTCAATGTGGTGGGATTTTTCCTTACGAACAGGATTCACCTTCTGAATTATAATAATAATAATAGCAATAAAACCTATGTATAAAAGAACTTAGTCTTTCAATGAATGAAAAGCGGACTGATTAAATCTATCTTTCTTTTTATGTTAGGTCCAGAGTCTGTTCGGAGGTTGGTGATACACGGAGCCACGAAGGTCAGGCTGATGCATAACACCAACAGTTGGTGTCACTTGCACCACCTGCCCAAGAACCTCTCTTGTTTATCCGTCCCTTACGTAAACACCTAACGAACGCCCTTGGGGCTCAATAGATGGTAGAGAGATTTTGTGAAGATATTTTGTTCTCATCAAATACGACGTACTTTGTTTGGTTGAGAAATTTTGTACTCATCAATCAAGACTTTTTTTTTTTAAAGATCGACTTATATTTTTGTGGAGATATTTTATTCTCATCAATCAAGACGTATTTTTTTTTTTGGTAAAGATCGACGTGCACTTTTGTGAAGATATTTTGTTCTCATTAATCAAGACGTATTTTTTAAGGGAGGATAACTGAGAATTTACAAAACGTACTCCACTGTGGGATGCAGGACTGATTTCGTCAAAGCTCTGTAGTTTCAAACGGCGTTAAAAATTATATCTGAAATAATACAAAAATTATTTATCAAATTACACATGTCTTCGTAAGCGTTTACTAATTTTGAAAACGAATTTCATCGTATACTGAAGATGAAAAATTAAGGCCTCTTCCATGACAGATAGCTGTAGGTTTCAAAATCAATTTCGTCGCTTGTCTAAACTTATGATGAACACGAAGTAAACATTTTCTTCATGAACGATAGCTCAGAGAGAGAGAGAGAGAGAGAGAGAGAGAGAGAGAGAGAGAGAGTTCTTTGAAAATACCTGTGGAAATATTCAGCCTCCCAATGACCTTTCCCTCGTCATCCCCAGCAAATGAACTTAGAGATCTTCTCTTAACGCTATTCATCAGATATTCGCAGAGGTACCGACTCTGGTGTCGCAAAGGCATTTGATATCTTGCCGCCGCTAAATTTGGGCAGGTGGGCGTGGCTATCGGGGAAGTGTTTGTCGTTTACTTTTGCTCTTTTGTCAACCATTCCCAGCGTCTCAATTCAATACTAAACAAATAAATACGTTTCATTTGTGGGATGTCTGGGTTCGGTTCTGGTGATGAAAATGATCCCATAAAGACCTACCGACGAATCTTTTTTGTCCAACGTTAAGGTGCGTCCACACTACAGCAAAGCATGTCAGAAACATATGTCGGCAACTTAATGGAAGCATATCACCAACATGTTGAAAACAAGTCAGCCACCGTTAGTGGACAATGAAACTTTCGCCAATGCTGGATACCTGTATAAAACACTGGGTAGGACTACCAGTGAATTGTTAACTTGTATTAAACATGTTTTTGATGCGTGAATGATGCCGACGTGTTTGTGAGATGTCTTTCTGAAATGCGGACCTCACAGAACAAGTCTCCAGGAAAGTCTTCGTCTGTCGCATAACCTGACACTCAAAAATCCACTGCATCATCAACTGGAATTTATCATATATATTTGTTACATGTCAGAAAAATACCTGTTTGTTGGGGAAAGGTTGATTTCTGTCGACGAATAAAGAAACTACATAAATAAATCGATCGTCTAACAATTCTGTTGACAACAGCTGGGTGAAAAGCCCAGGCTACAGCAACAGATATTCGATGTGATTCTATGAAACGTAGGCTGTTAAGCTGGGTACTTCCGGCCATTTATTGCTTAAGACAGGTAATATAGTGGGTTGGAGTGGTTGGACAGCAAGATAAAGAGACCTAGAAAATAAAGGAGTTGAAGTACAAGGATCTGAAGGTGGAACTGGGAGAAAATCCCACAGCTGCACGAGGAAGTAATAATAATTAGATGAGTTGGACAGCAAGATTAAAAAAAGGAAGCAGGAATGAAGGTGAGGTAAAAGGCTAAAAAAGTGGGTACAGTTACAGTAGATAGGCCGAAGAGACGCTGCATACATCCTTTTAGTTAGGTCTACAGCACACTACACCAAGTGAGGCACACTGACAGCACTACCCGGCTCCTCCCTTTCCCTCCTGCCAGGACAATAAGCACTGGGGCAAAGCAGTACAATAAGATTCCATGCTCTACACCCTGCATAAGGAGTACAAGAATAGATTAAAGCAAAATCTAATTAGGCCCTAGAGACTTAACAAAACAACCCCCTTGACAATTAAATGCAGTTCCTCGAGTCGATTCATTGCCAGATTTCTTGGATCTCAAAGAAGAAGAAGAAGAAGAAGAAGAAGAAGAAGAAGAAAGAAGAAGAAGAGCGATTAAAGTGCACATAAAATTAGGACATTAGAACTTTTACCTTCGTTCACTAAAATTTAGCAAAGGCAAGCACCGGACTCTCCAATTAAACGCCTGTTTAAAGACACTATCACCTGCCTCCTATTCTTTAATAGCATTCTAATCTACAGCAATTGCGTTCTAAAGAACTACTTTGTGCTAATGAACCTGCTCTGAATTATGCAATTATTTCAGAATAGGGCATGCTCTATTCTATGTGAAATGATTGAATTATTATGACCACAACACTCCCATAATTCAGTCTTATTAAGCTGAACGAGAGAGAGAGAGAGAGAGAGAGAGAGAGAGAGAGAGAGAGAGAGAGAGAGAGAGAGAGAGAGAGAGAGATTGTAGTAACAAAGTTTTGTTTGAAAAATTTTTATGATCACAACATTTCCATAATTCATGCATTCACATTATACTGAAAGTGAGAAACAGAGAGAGAGAGAGAGAGAGAGAGAGAGAGAGAGAGAGAGAGAGAGAGAGAGAGAGAGCAGGTGATAATAGACTTGTCTCACATGTGTTGTTGACTGATCAAAATCTTCTGGGAAGTTTGGCTAATTTTGTTAAGGTGCTTTCTTTGACAATATTCTGTTAAAAAAAATCTACTTAATTTTTTTTAAGCTTAAGAGCTTGGCTAACGAATGATGTCACTATAAAAAAGTTGGGACTTTCGACCAACAGTTCCAAAGGTCCTTTACTCCTCACACTGTCGGACTGTGGACAGTCTCCCTGAGGATGTTGTGCAATTAGAACCTCAAAAGTTAAAGCGAAAATGCAATGCATTACTACCTTAAAGCAATTCTCCTTACTGTTAACAATTTACTTAAATTTTTATTTATTTATCTATTAATTTGCTAATTTATTTTTTATTTTTTAATAACTGATCTTTTATTTCTGTATTTCCCATTATCTTCTGTTACTTCTCTCTAATGAACATCATATTCTTTGGAGGCTTGAATTTCAAGTCAATGGTACATGGGGTTCATCTACTAAATAATAATAATAATAATAATAATAATAATAATAATAATAATAATAATAATAATAATAATAATAATAACTGTTTCTGCCAACAATACTTAATAATTGCATTAATTGCTGTATCTTCCACAGATCACGCATAATTATTCCTATCAAATGTCAGTCAAATATTTTCACATTTTTTCGATAGCTGAGAGTACGAAGTATTTCTAAACACCCTCGGATAAAATTACTTTTCCTCGTCACAAACAAAAGCTAATTACCGAAAGGACTTATATATATACAGTATATATATATATATATATATATATATATATATATATATATATATATATATATATATATATATATATATATATATATATATATATATATATATATATATATATATATATATATATATATGACTTTATCACATCACCGTGATTCATATACAAGCATTAAGCTACAAACGTCCTTTAATATCCAGTTCACTCTACCTCGGAAATAATATATTTTCATATATGTTACCGAAGGGGATTTTTTTAGTTGATAATAAGTATATATGTATGAATTTTTTATCACATCACTGTGACATTTTATACACAAACATTAAGCTACAAATGTCTCTGATAACCGAATGGTTTTGAGTGTCCTACATTAACTGAAGCAAGGACATACTTTTCCCCCATCACAAACAAAAGCTATCTAACGCAAGGGCTTTTATATACATATATATTAAAAAAATGTCCCATATCCTACAGGCAGCGAGTGTCCTACATTCCACCTCAGCGGGTGGTTTGGTGACTCCCTAATATCACAAAGGGCCAACCACCAGAGGAGGGAAGAGAGGAGGGGGAGGAGGAGGAGGAGGAGTTTCACTCTCGAGGGAGACGAGAGCAACCTCTTCTTCCGCCTCGGGCCATCCCTGGGAACCGGTTGTTATGTCAACAATATATACACCTTTTTTCTCTTCCGATCTCTTATTGAAGCTGATCGCTCTGGGAAACAAATTCTTGGGAAACAAATTCTTGTCATTTTCGAGCAGCGGCCTGAATACAATGGGGGCTTTTAGGATGGGAAAATCTGGGGCAGGGTTTCTAATGGCCAATAGTATGGGTAAGGGAGATTGTACGTAGATCGCTGTGCTACTCAGGCTGGAGTTTTGTTTAATGAAGAGGTCTCTCTCTCTCTCTCTCTCTCTCTCTCTCTCTCTCTCTCTCTCTTATTCAACAACACCCTGCAGCAGGTGTGTAGTGTAGTGTGTGAATCTGTTTGTGTGCGTGTGAACATAACAGATGCCAATTCTGTACGGTCATTATAGAAGTGTCATTCCCGTTATTAACTGGAGGTTAATAAAGACAGGCAAGTTGTCCCATTGCACATTCCTGGACGTATAATTAAAAGGCAATCATAAAGAAAATAAAGCATATTTTTTTCCAAGATGATCTAACTTCCTCATAAGAACTGAATGGAATATATTTAGACCAAAGACCATGCTTTGGGACATATAATGTCATTCAGTGCTGAACGAGAAGTTGAGAGGAAAAAGGTATGAAAGGTGTAACAGGGGGAAAAAACCTCATAGTTGCCCTATGAAACAATTGTTAAGCAATGGTGGAAAGAAAATGGAAGAAAGAGGATATGAAAGGAGGTACAGTCAAAGGAATGGAAAGGGTTGCAGCTAGGGGCTGATGGGACGCCGCAAAGACCCTTCAGCAATGCCTACAGTGCACACATTTTGTCTCCCAGCAACACGTATGTGTGGTAGCAACTGCTTTGTTTTGCTTCAAGTGTCATCGCAAAAGATAAGGGTGCTGACAGATATTCGACCAGTAGCGTAAGATTTTTCCTCAGTCAAGAGATAAGAGAAAGTTTTGCTTTTTCGTGTTTTATAAACGTGCCAATCATAATTAGCTAGCTGCAGTCTGTTTTGATTGTGGTGAGATTTCATTAAAAGCTTTGTCCCATACGATTTTCTAGTAAAGACATGTGTGCCGTTTTGAGAAATACGAACAAGTTATTGCACCAAAGCACATGGCAACTGTGTCATGTTTAAGATTACATTGCTCTGATCACGTATTGTTCTAACATGTTAGTTTTGGGTCCAAGACGTTTTCCTCAAGAAGTGATGTCATCTTCCTTTTCTAAAATTTTCTCTTGTATCTCATTCCCAAAATGTAATGACATAATTCTATGGGGTTTTACTGCTAGCTGGAATCCTAAAATTTCACCTTTCGTGTGGTTTCCTCTCTCTCTCTCTCTCTCTCTCTCTCTCTCTCTCTCTCTCTCTCTCTCTCTCTCTCTCTCTTTACAAGAGAGACGTTAATAACGTAAAATATTTGTGTGGTCATTGATATAATCTTAGCTTTTGAGATCTAATAACAGTAGTAAAAGAGTATATAATGATAACGATTTCTATCAAAAAAGTGTGTTTAGGTGAACCTCGAGCAGCTGCATTTAGGGTGATTTTGTGAAAGTTTTCACAAGCTTGTGTAAGGTAAAGTGACTTTTACCTATAGTCCATGGCCTGGCTGGGGGGGGTTCCCGTGTGCATGAGATGTACCCTAATTCACCCACTTGCCTTTTACAATAGACACCTTGAATTATCTGAAAAATCAGGGTGGACTTTCTGAAACCTGGCAGCAAGTGAGAAATTTAGGCTTAATTTCACTATATCGGGCGATAATTCCGACCCGTAAACTCTGGGTACCTAACCTTAAAATACCCATATCTACGTTGAACATTAACGTAGAAGGCTCGTTTACCACTCAAAATGATCCTTTTAATGAGCTCTTTGCAATGATATATAAAGCCATAACTTTTATGGCTATATTAGGTCGTAAATACCCAAAATATCACCAGAAATCGAGAAAAGCTTATGATTTACCTCATGAAGGATAAATGGTAAAAATCAAACAATATTAAAGAATGAATGGCATATAGTGACAATAATCAACACAGCAACACTATATTATTCAAATAATAAGCACTTTATTACTTTCTAAACACAAAGAAGCGTACAGTAACTTTTCATAAAAACTTTATTTTTAAAATGCCCATTTATGGTCATTGCTATCTAGGTGGCACTTTATCATGGTATGGGGATTAATATTTGATGATGAAGTGGTTTGAAAAACTTCTCAAGTGAATAAAATTATAAAAAAAAAATATAGCTTGCACAATTTCCTTAAATAATTATTGACTTTATAAATTCTGGATATAGCATGAAAATTTTATTAACCTATGACGTAGCTTTAGTATTAAAAGGGTACTATGACATTGCAAATGAAGAAGTTGTATTGGTTGAATTAAACTAATTCAAACACCCATAACAATAGTTTTAATATCAAAAGATAAATTCAAAGGCAGTATATATTTAATAATGTAAATACATGTATTGGATTTATAATTAAAATGTCTGTAGTTTATTTACATGGCTAAATATTCTAAGCTTTAACTTACATTCGTAAAGGAGTCAAATTTACACAAGTTCTTATGGACGAATAACAGTAATTGCTTCTCATGATTGTGCTTTAAATAAGATTCCTCATTTCATACTGTAACCTAAAGGATTGCTACGTATTGCATCACTTACAACTAAGGCACTTTGGCATTTACAAAAGCTGCAGCAAGGAACATGATTGTGATATGTTCCACATTTTGTACAACTGCACACCACAGTGAATTCCTCAGGTATTGGGTTCTTTCCATCAGTTGGCACCAAAAGATCATCAGCTACTTTATAACCATATAACATAGGATCGAGGGGCTCCCATTTAGGTTTAGAATCTAAAAACAGGAATCATGTGATATGTGGTAAAGTATGCTCTTTTTATATGTTGTATTGTTGCATAGCTAGTAGGTGGTAGGTTCATAAAACATGACCTCTTGGAATGATGATACATATAGTTTCTCAGGTGATCTGCTGTTTTACACATTGTTGCCTGCTTCAGTGCTCTTGTCAAATACTCTCAGCCATGATAACTTGACTTTCAAAATTATTTTTAGTTCCAAATTCTTTTAAATACATTTCTGAATGTACCTTTAGAGCAGCAAGTTTAGTCCCAAATTTGCTTGTGTAATCACAGCCAGTCAGGGAATGCACTGCAGGCAACACTTGGCATAGTTCCCTCCCTAGCTGAACAGTCAATGTATGAATGGCAATATACCTGACTGAATCCCCAGATCCAGTTTTAATCCACAGTTCATTGCATCCTTGATAATGAAGCTCATTCCAGTAATGCAATAACAGAATTAAGACATCAATATCAGATGAAAGGAGTATAAGTTGGTTACATCCTTGTTGAACTGCATGAAGTGCACAAACAATGCATCGTAGGTCTGCTTCTTCTACATCAGAGTTCAGTTCTGGAACTTCAGATACCAATCCAGCAGACAATCTTCTTGATGGGGGGCTTATATTCATCTGGACCTCTGAAATTGCTAACATAAATCTCTAGTGCTGTATCTTTCCATGGATAATCTAAAGCCATTTGATGAAGAAGGGACTCCAGCTTTGTTGCTGAGTGGGAGATAACTTATCATGAAGTCCTTGCAATTACAAATTTACACAGACAAGTGTCAAGTTCAAGCACAATCGCATACGAATTAGACGTAAACCAATCTTTTGCAGCATCAAAAACTCTGTCTGAGGAGAGACATATTCAAGGAATTATAAGACTCACAGGAAGAAATGAAAACCCGTTTTTAATACCTGCAGAAGAAGGAAGACTTCACAATATCATGACAAAAGAAGTAGTAACCGAAGATATCAGAAAACAACTGCTAAACGCTGAAAGCATGGCAAGACTGCATACGAGATTTTCCGCAAAGAAAGATTTAGCACTAAAGAAGTTCGTATCTCTGCCACAATTCACAGGACAAACCTGAAAACATTTGCTTCACTTCATCAACCAAGCAAGTCATCAGGAAAATACCAACAGAAATCAACTCTGCGTGAAGATGCTCACTTGTACCGAATGCTTGATGTCGGTAAAGAACGAGGACACTCTATGGAGGAATTACTTCAATATGATATTTCCTCTGCTTCATATTTGTTTGATGAGGATGGCCTAATGACTAAAACAACAGAGTTCCGTAGTTCATGAGCTGGAGAAACAATTAAAGAATGAGGATCAAACTACACCTTCAACCGCCATGAAGATCGGATTTATTGTAGATGTAATGGCCAATGTTCGTAAAATGAAGACATCTAATGTAAGAACATTTGGAGATTTTTGTAATAATATGTTAAATGCAACTCAGTGTATAGCAAAGTATGCTTCAAAAATATATTTTGTGTTTGACTCTTATGCTGAAATGTCAATAAAACATTCAGAGCGTCAGAAAAGGGAAAAGAAGTCTCCAATAGAACTGCACTACATCAATAAGGAAACGCCCTTGCCTGTGGAAATGGAGAGGTTTTGGCCATCAGTTGCAAACAAGACAAAGCTGGAGTCCCTTCTTCATCAAATGGCTTTAGATTATCCATGGAAAGATACAGCACTAGAGATTTATGTTAGCAATTTCAGAGGTCCAGATGAATATAAGCCCCCATCAAGAAGATTGTCTGCTGGATTGGTATCTGAAGTTCCAGAACTGAACTCTGATGTAGAAGAAGCAGACCTACGATGCATTGTTTGTGCACTTCATGCAGTTCAACAAGGATGTAACCAAATTATAATCCTTTGATCTGATACTGATGTCTTAATTCTGTTCTTGCACTAATGGAATGAGCTTCATTATCAAGGATGCAATGAACTGTGGATTAAAACTGGATCTGGGGATACAGTCAGGTATATTGCCATTCATACATTGACTGTTCAGCTAGGGAGGGAACTATGCCAAGTGTTGCCTGCAGTGCATTCCCTGACTGGCTGTGATTACACAAGCAAATTTGGGACTAAACTTGCTGCTCTAAAGGCACATCCAGAAATGTATTTAAAAGAATTTGGAACTAAAAATAATTTTGAAAGTCAAGTTATCATGGCTGAAGAATATTTGACAAGAGCACTGAAGCAGGCAACATTGTGTACAACAGCAGATCACCTGAGAAACTATATGTATCATCATTCCAAGAGGTCATGTTTTATGAACCTACCACCTACTAGCTATGCAACAGTACAACATATAAAAAGAGCATACTTTACCACATATCACATGATTTCTGTTATATCTAAACCTAAATGGGAGCCCCTTGATCCCATGTTATATGGTTATAAAGTAGCTGATGATCTTTTGGTGCCAACTGATGGAAAGAACCCAATACCTGAGGAATTCACTGTGATGTGCAGTTGTACAAAATGTGGAACATATCACTGTCCCTGTCGCAGCAATCATGTTCCTTGCTGCAGCTTTTGTAAATGTCAAGGTGTCTTAGTTGTAAGTGATGCAATATGTAGCAATCCTTTAGGTTACAGTATGGAATGAGGAATCTTATTAAAAGCACAATCATGAGAAGCAAATACTGTCATTTGTCCTTAAGAACTTGTGTAAATTTGACTCGTTTACGAATGTAAGTTAAAGCTTAGAGTATTTAGCCATGAAAATAAACAGACATTTCAATTATAAATTCAATACATGTATTTACATTATTTAATATATACTGCCTTTGAATTTATCTTTTGATATTAAAACTATTGTTATGGGTGTTTGAATTAGTTTAATTCAACCAATACAACTTCTTCATTTGCAATGTCATAGTACCCTTTTAATACTAAAGCTACGTCATAGGTTAATAAAATTTTCATGCTATATCCAGAATTTATAAAGTCAATAATTATTTAAGGAAACTGTGCAAGCTATATATTTTTTTGATAATTTTATTCACTTGAGAAGTTTTTCAAACCACTTTATCATCAAATAGTAATCCCCATACCATGATAAAGTGCCACCTAGATAGCAACGACCATAAATGGGCATTTTAAAAATAAAGTTTTTATGAAAAGTTACTGTATGCTTCTGTGTCTTTAGAAAGTAATAAAGTGCTTATTATTTGAATAATATAGTGTTGCTGTGTTGATTTTTGTCAATATATGCCATTCATTCTTTAATATTGTTTGATTTTTTACCATTTTTCCTTCATGAGGTAAATCATAAGCTTTTCTCAATTTCTGGTCATATTTTGGGTATTTATGACCTAATATAGTAATAAAAGTTATGGCTTTATATATCATTGCAAAGAGCTCATTAAAAGGAACATTTTGAGTGGTAAACGAGCCTTCTACGTTAATTTTCAACGGAGATATGGATATTTTAAGGTCAGGTACCCAGAGTTTACGGGTCGAAATTATCGCCCGATATAGTGAAATTAAGCCTAAATTTCTCACTTGCTGCCAGGTTTCAGAAAGTCCACCCTGATTTTTCAGATAATTCAAGGTGTCTATTGTAAAAGGCAAGTGGGTGAATTAGGGTACATCTCATGCACACGGGAACCCCCCCAGGCCATGTATTATTATTATTACCATGGTATAATAAGGTCGATATATTAAGGGATGTTTTGCGAAACAGTGTGTTCTTAACCTCATTGGAATTATTTGATTCTTTTTTAATTATTTGTTTAGTTCGTTGTGAATTTACACTTTGCAATATCTTATATATTTGAAATCTCTTAATTTTTCACATTTTATGTAATGGTGTTTAACATTTATTTACTTAGCATTTTATGTATTTCTTAATAATTTAACATTTCATACTTGGTTTAATTTTCATTTCCTTAGATTTTCTTTTCAAATCTTAAGTATTTCTGAATAGTTTAGATTTTTTCTTGATTAATTAAATTTCTTGATAAATTAACCCTTAAGGGACGGCATAATTTATCAATGTGCAGCACCCCAGACCGGGGAAACTTTGAAGCCAGCAAAATAAAAAAAAAGTCACATCAATGGAAAGAGAATGACACGTACATTCACACTGTATAAATAAAAAAATTCTAAAAAATTTTCCCTGCCTTCCACGAGAAGTTGAAAATTACTATTTACAACCCCTTGTGGGGCCTCATTTACAAGACAATCATAAATTTTACCAACTCATATATGTTTTTTCTAATAAATAAATTTATTGTATTTTGTCAAATTATTATTACTGCTCACACAATATCAAAACAGATAAGAAATAAAAGCAGTAACAAATTTTTGCATATTTGTTGTAAAACATCTATGTAAATTTACGAGAAGGAAGATTCAGTGACATTTTTTTTTTACTTTTACATGCTTTTTCTAATATTTCTTTGCAATTTTCTTTGTAAAATTACATTTACAACCTACATACTATCGTAAAAGACAAAAACAAAAAACAACAGCAACCCCTTCGTATATTTACAAGCAAATTTACAAAAAGACTCATGTGAGAGAGAGAGATGCAGTACTTTCCCCCTTGAAGTCACAAGCATTACTGATACTGGCCTAACTCTCACGTCTGTGTAAAAGTTGCCATTAGTGAATTTATAGCATATAGAAGTATTGGCACCTTTGTTTCGAATCATTATTACCATAACAGTGGTGCGTAATTCTGCTTCACACTGAAGCTCAATCCGTCCACCTCCCCAAACCTATTTTACTTCACACTGAGGATCAATCCATCCCTTAAGGGTTAACCTTTGTAATTTAACTCAAGAATTAATTAGATTTTGTGTTGTTTTCAAGTAACAGTAATTTTTTCAGATTGTGAATTCTAATTATAAATTTTGAATTGAAAAATGATTTTTGTATTTAAAATTTTTACAAGTGTTACATTTACTGACCACCAGTGATAGGATTAATTGTGTGCATAAGGCATAGTGATAAACATGTTTTGTTCCTCTAGTCTTGTTGAAGTGAATTAAGACCAGGGAAACAGTTAAAGTTGTTTGATGGAGTGATGCCCTTTTACTTTAGTATATTTCTTGCTTAAATGTTGATACCTCATACTTGTTTTGATAAACTTAGTCAGATTTTTCAAGTGATTAGTAAGCTTTTTTTAAGGGATCACTGTTGCCTTTAGAGTACTCAGTTGTAATTTTATTGTTATGAGAGTTCAGGTATGTGGCTGAAGTGAGGTATATTTTTGAATTCTGTGATTAATTGTGTAATAACCAGGTACTTGGAACACTTTATAACAATAAGAATTTGGTGCCCAGACCCGAAAAAAAAACAAAATATCACTCTGGTTTATGATTTATATTGGTGGTGTTAGGGATTGTTTGATAGGAGACTGACCACATAGTTATTTTTGCATTGTATTGTGAATTATTTAGTTGAGTAACTTGGAGAAAATGGCTCTGTTCAATGTTCAGAAGTTTTTACAAGCTCCATCCATCCAAGAGTTATCTGAATCCAACCTGACTAAAGCTAAGTGTGCTGCTTTAGGAGTGGCCTGTGTGGGTAAAGTGTCTAGTGGTATGAATAAGGCACATATCAGATGTATTGCAATCCAAGCATTGATGGACTCTGGTAAAATAGATGAAGAGTTAGGAGAGGCACAAGAATTGTTGAATGTAGCTGAGGCAGAATTTATAAATAAGCAAGAGGAATTGAAAGCTAACTTTGAGTCTGAGATAAAAAAAAAGAAAGAGAAAAGTGATGCAGAGGTAGAGCTTAGACACAGAAGCAGAGGAAAGTTTGGTTAAGCTGAAGATGCAGGCTGAAAGAGAAAGAGAAGACAGAGAGAAAAGAGAAAGAAAAGAAAGAGAAGAAGAGAAAGCAGCAGGAGAAGAAAGAGAAAGAGTAAGACATGAAAGGCAGATAGAGTTGGAGTTAATAAAAGCACCATCCACATTAGCTGTAACACCATCTAACCCTACCCAAGGTAATTCAGACCTTGTATTTGATGTGGTAAGAATACAGAACTGAATTCCAAAGTTTATAGAAGAAGCTCCAGATGAGTTTTTTGATCACTTTGAAAAAGTGGCTTCAGGTATGGGATGGCCAGAAGATAAATGGTTGGTCTTGTTACAGAGTGTTCTCATAGGTAAAGGGAGAAGTGCCTATTTAGCCATATCAGCTGGTCAGTGTAAAGAGTACAAGATACTCCAACACAATGTGCTACAAGTTTACCAGATGGCCCCTGATTATTACAATGAAAGATTCAGATCTTTGGGAAAGGATGACAAGATGACTTTCTTGGATTATGCCTACAAAGTCAAAGATGTTTCAAATGATGGTTGGAGGCTGCTAAAGTTAAATCTATGGACGAGCTTGAAGAGTTGGTTGTCCTAGAGCAGTATCTTAGGGGAACTCCTGAACACATAAGAGCCAGTTTGAGAGAGGGAGAGGTTAAGAAACTTGACAAAGCTGCTACATTGAGTGAAGATTATAACATTACATTATAAGTAGCAGGCATACCAATAATGTCAGGTACCAGAACCAACAACACACAGGTTTTAGGTCTCATCCAAATTTCAGGAACATTACAAATGGGAATCCTTCTAGTGGTAATACCTGTACAAAGCCAGGTAATACCCCTCAGCAATTGAATGTTAAATCCTCATCATCCAGTTTCTTAAGACAGATACAGAAGACTAACGTTGTCTGCTTCAAGTGTGGAAGAGCAGGGCACTATAGTCGAGATTGTTATCAGACACAACAACAGTCAAAGCCAGTTGGTCAGGTGGTCAAAAATAACCAGGTGAAACAGACTACAAGGAGCAATGTGTGGAAAATTGGAACTGTAAGAAAGACTGAAACTAAACAGGTAGTGTTTAGCAACCAGTGGAAAGGTAACTTCAAGGAGTGAGTGGCTGAGCAGCTTGGGGGCTTTTAAGCCATATAACTATGAAGGTATGCTGGCAACTCAAGGAGGAAGTGTGCAGGTACTAGTCAAGGTATTACGTGATACTGGGAGTAACCATAGTGTGGTAGTTCATGGTGCTCACCCGCAGTTGGAGAAGAATCTCACCAGAGATTCAGTTATTTTGAAGGGTACAGGAGTAGAAGAGGTAACTCCTATATGCCGCTTGCACCTGTCCTGTGAATTGGTGACAGGGAATGTTGATTTTGCTGTAAAGGACTCACTAGGTGTTGAAGGTGTACACATTTTACTGGGTAATGAAGTAGGTGGTTTACCATTTGTTCCTTGTCCTATAGTGACAGACAAACCATTGAGGATTAGTCCTACGGTAGATTTAAAGAAGAATAACCCACACCTGTTTCATGTTGTGTATCTACCAGGAGTATGAAGAGAACTACATCAGCAAGTGAAGAAACCAAGGATTTACACACACAAGAAGGATAAAGCTAAGGGTCTTTGAGCTTAGAAAGCTGTTCCAGGAAAGTGAAGTTTCCCTAGTGTTAGCAATGAAGAGATTTCCCAAGAAGAGGATCCTGTCGTTATTGAGGAGACTCAGAGTAGTCAGAGTGTTCCTGAAGATAATAGTGAAACTACAGTAGCAGAGTTAGCAGATATTGAGATTTCAGCCCTTGAAGTTGGTCAAGTGACTAGAGAGAAGCTAATAGAACTGCGGATACAACGTTTGCTGATTTGTTCTTCAGAGTTGTTGATCAAGAAGAGATGCAACAAACTGTTACCTGTTATTATCTAAGGGAAGGATTGCTAATGAGGAAGCATCGACCTGCAGATATACCAGGAAATGCTGATTGGGGCGAATATCATCAAATTCTGATTCTATATCCATTGAGGAAGCAAGGGATAACAGTAACGCACAAGCCTGGACATATAGGAATCAGGAAGACTGTTGAGAAGATTATTAAGCATTTTTTCTGGCCTGGACTTCACAAGGATGTTAGCAGGTTCTGTTCAGAGTGTCACACCTGCCAAGTAGCTGGAAAACCGAATGAAACCATTCAGAAAGCACCCCTACACCCCAAAGAAGTTAGAGGAGAACCCTTTAGCAAGGTGATTATAGAGGTGGTTGGGCCGCTTCCGAGAACAAAGAAAGGAAATGAATATCTATTAACATTAATGTGTCCTGTGACAAGGTATCCTGAGGCGATTCCTGTAAGAATTATAAGTGCAAAGGTAATTGCTGAGAAGTTGGTGGAGTTTTTCTCCAAGTTTGGAATACCAGAAATTGTGCAAAGTGACAGAGGAAAGAACTTTACTTCAAAATTGTTCCAGCTTGTGATGAACTTGTTAGGAGTGAAACAATATTTATCAGCTGCTTATCATCCAGTGTTAGAACTTTGTTCTTATTATTTTTTTATTCATTATCTTTAGTTTACCCTAATTTGTAATTAATTTGGTATCCCCATCAGGGTTTTAAGTTTTCTTCCTCCACATTATTTTGAGTTACTATTCCTATTTTCGATCCTTGGCCTGTTTATTCTGCAGACTTTGAAGTATAGAGGGGAATACCTTCCCGTTACTTTGACTCATATACAGCCATTGAAGTATTGTGGAGGAACACCTTTCAGCCTTGCTTTACCTCGTTATGTCTTATCGGATCAATAGGCAGTTCCCCTTATAAGGATCTTTGTGGAATTTAACTCTTTGTGGCCACTTTATACTGGTTAGGACATTTTAGCTTTGTTAATTGTTAGGCTTCATTCTGGCTGTTATTTTCTCTTTTCTTTCGGGACCCCCTTATTTTTGAGAATGTATGTTTTTGGTTTCTTTAATTAATAGTGCGGGTGTTTTGCTTGAATTATTATTACTGTATTCATACTGTATTGTGTGAATGTTATTCATTTACTGATGTATTTGTAGTGGTTCCGGCAATCATTTCTGTCTTTATTGTGTTTGTAAATACATTATAATATTTTTACTTTTGGTTTTTGTATCCCTCTCTGATAATATTTGTACACTGATTTTTATCTCACCTTTTGTGACATTAACTTTGGAGAACACTTGTTGAAATTAATGGTTTTTCTACATAGTCTGGTATATGTAATATAGCCCTTAGAGAAGGGTCCTGACATATTGGGCCACCTTATAGCTAGGATATTCGGTCATGTTTGGGTGTTCTCAGTGTGTAGTATTAACCTTGAGGGTACTTGGCAGAGGTCTGACACCTCCTTAGGTTTTTCACATTTTGTATTGGAAGTTGTTGGTTCAAAATGGAGACTGCTGCTATTTTGGATGTAATTAGTGGTGAGGGCTGGCAAGAGAGGTTGATGAATCTAAATAAGGATGAGTTGAATACGGTCTCTAACTATCTGGAGACTGAATTTGACCCCTCTATGAAAAGGGTTTATTACTGTTAACAATTTATGAGGGGACTAAGTCTGTAAAGCCGGAGGATGATAAGGGGGTGAAATCCGTGGTAACTGTAGAGTTGTTGGAGAAACAAATTCAACTGCAGACTTTGGAATTTCAAAAAGAAAAATTGATGGCAAATGAGAGAGAAAGAAAGAAAGGCGATTTGAAAGAGAAAAATGGTTGGCTAACCTGTCTTCTCCCTTGCCGTCTTCCCCTGGTGTCACTGTTGGTCCGGGAATCAATTTGGTACAGGCTTTGAAGTTCGTTCCCACGTTCAAAGGGTCGAACGTGGCAGGGTTCTTTGTCTCTTTTGAAAGGATGGCTGTTAGGCTGCAGTGGCCAGAGGAACACTGGACCACGTTGGTACAAAGTAAATTTACTGGGAAGGCCCAGAAGGTTTATGTAACCTTAGATGAAAATTTAGCCTCAGATTATGAAAACGTTAAGGCTATTATATTGAAGGAATACTAGTTAGTTCCCGAGGCCTATAGACAACATTTTCGCAATTCAAGGAAAAAGTGATCAGAGTTTTGTAGAATTTGCCAGGGCGAAACAACAGTTTGCTGAGGACTGGTTTAAGTCATGAGAGGTGGATAGCTTTGACAACTTAAAGGAATTAGTACTAATTGAAGAGTTCAAGCTTTAAGTCCCAGATAAACTAAAAACGCATTTGGAAGAATTAAAAATGGATGAGCTGCAAGAGTTGGCTGTAACCAGCGATGACTATGTGTTATCGCATAAAGTAGAATTCCAGAGTGTTATGGCTGAGGGAAGGTTGAACTGGAGTAAGGCCAGTTGTGGAAAATGCTAGTAGGAATAATTACGGCAGTAAGAGTCACCCTATGCGACAAAGTAATAATCCTAATAATAATGATTCTTCCAGGAATAATAATATCTCTTCCAGGAACAATGACATCTCTTAAAGTGAATAATTCTGGGAAGGATGTGGTTGGTTTCTTTTGTGAAAAAATGGGTCATTTAAAAAGCAGGTGTTATGCTTTTAAGAAAATGCAGCAATCTATGCCGAAACCGGTGATGGGTGTCGGAAATGAAGAGGCTGTGTCTGTCAAGGTCAAGACTGGAGACCAATGACTACTCAGCAGTTTCGCTAAATTTGTATCTCATGGTTGTGTGTCAGATGTAGGTTCGCCCTTAGAAAGGGGGTGCGAATTTTGTGAGATACGGGTGCCGCGCAATCTTTGATCTTGAGAGAGGCGCTGCCAGTTGACTTTGAACCTGTTGGGGAGGAATTTGTGATCTTGTCTGGTTTTCCGGATTCAGTTAGGTCAGCTTTTTTCAGTTGGATTGCCCGTTGTTTTCTGGGCTATCAAATTGGCCGTTGTGGAAAAATTTCCCATAAAGGATATAGACATCATTTTGGGCAACGACATTGTTTATTAGAATACGACTTGTCCAGTTTTGATGATAAACCCTGAAATGTCTGTAGTGACTCGTTCTCAAAGTAGGGTTGTTGACGCTGCAGAGTCAACAACCAATTTAGATATAAGTAGCTTAAAATGTAGTGATAGTAATAATGTAGTAGTAGGGGATGATTTAGTTCAGTCTGATTGGAAAAGGGAAGAGGTTATTAAAGCTCAGAAGCAGGAGTTCCACAGTTTGCCTAGGGAATCTGGTCCTCTGATTGATTTAATGGTGTCTCACTACCAAATCATCAATAAAATCCTGTACTGGTGTAGTAGGCCTAAAGAGGCAGGTAATGACCACTGTGAAGTAATCCATCAATTAATGGTTCCTTTTAGTTTCAGGCTGGGATTAATGTCGTTGGCACATGAGAATCATTTGTCAGGGCATTTCAGCATTCGAAAGGCGTTGTTGAAACTTCTGTCCAACTTCTGATGGCCAGGTTTGAAATCAGACGTAAAGAAGTTTGTCAACGGTGTGGTATTTGTTAAAAAGTAGGCAAACCGGATCAGCTGATTCCAAGGGCGCTGTTGATCCCAATTCCTTTGGTGTCAGAACCTTTCAAGGAAGTCATAATTGACATGGTTGGTCCATTACCTAGATCTAGGAGTGAGAATGAGTATCTTTTTACTATCATGGATAGAATGTCCCATTTTCCTGAGGCTATTCCCCTCCGTACAGTCAAGAGTGTAAAGATTGTGGATGTCCTAATAAGTTTCTTTACTAAGTTTTGGTTAGTTAAAATAATTCAAAGTATTAATGGTTCTAATTTTACTAGTAGATACTTCAGAAGTAAGATGGCAGAATTGGGGATTAAACATGTTACCTTGTCCTCACATCATCCGGAGACTCAAGGTGTTTTGGAGAGGTTCCACCAAGCTTTGAAATCCATGCTGAGGAAATATTGTCTGGCTCATGGATCCGAGTAGGATAAGGAACTTCCCCACTTACTTTTTGCTTTTTGTTCATCTCCAGGTCAGTCATTGGGTCTGTCCTCTTTCAATTTAGTGTTTGGGTATAATGTCCGTGGTCCTTTGGAGGTCATAAGAGAAATGTGGAAAGGTGACAGTCCTGAGGTTAATTTACTGGATTACATCTCTGGTTCTTGGGGATAAATTGACGAAAGCTTGGGAGTTTGCTAGGAAAAATTTGGTGAGTAGCCAAAACAAAATGAAATACTATTTTGATCAAAAATCCAAACCACGCAGTTTCACAGTAGGTGGAAAGGTCTTGGTGTTGTTACCTTTGCCAGGGAATTCCTTAAGGGCTTCATTTTCAGGTCCATGGAGGGTAATTTAAAAATTAAATGAAGTTAATTACTTGGGGGAGACCCCAAACATAGGAAACCATATCAACTCTGCCATATAAATATGCTAAAGAAATTTGTGGATAAGGCAATAGCAATTCCTGTTAACATTGTTGGAAAGGGTGATAATAATGATAACGCTTCCTTTTCAGATAACGATTTTGATAAAGGTAATTTCATTGACAAGGGGTGTTGGCCTTCTGACAATCAAAACTCTTTGAAAAATTTTGGTGGTTTAGTAACCTTTTTGGATTTTGAAAAACGGAATGTATTGAAAAGGTTAATATATGAATATAAGGATTTATTTTCTGATGTCCCTGGTCGTACGGCTGTTTTAGAGCATGATATAGACGTAGGTGATGCTTATCCAGTCAAACAGTCCCCCTATCATTTAAATCCTGTAAAAAGTGAGGTGATGGCCAAGGAAGTGGAGTATAAGTTAAGACATGGTCTCATAGAGCCTTGGTCCTCACCGGTGGGTTTGGTTAAAAAATCTCAGGGTAGTTATAGGATGTGTGTAGATTATCGGAAAGTGAACGAGCTCACCCGTTCCTATAGTTTTCCCTTGCCTCGGGTGGAGGACTGTCTTGATCGTTGAAGGCCAAACTAAATATATTAGTAAATTTGATCTTCTCAAAGGTTACTGGCAGGTACCTCTGTCTAACCGGGCCTGGGCCTTGTCCGCTATTGTCACCCCCCAACGTTTGTTCCAATGTTGTGTAATACCTTTTGGGTTAAAGAACACTGCCGCCACCTTCCAAAGGTTGATGAATTCTTTAGTTTATGGGCTGGAAGGTTGCATTGTTTACATTGATGATATTGTGATTTATTCTGATGATTGGGAAACTCATCTAAAACGAACTAAGGCTCTATTTAAGGTATTGAGAAAAGCTGGTTTAGTGGTAAATTAAAGTAAATGTGATTTTGCTAGGGCGGAAGTGGTATACTTAGAATATACTGTTGGTAATGGGAAGGTAGCTCCCAAGAGAGACAATGTAGAGGTAGTAGGTCTATTAATAAGGTGTTATTAAGCTTTCCAGTGTTGAGAGCCCCCAATTTCAACATACCCTTTTCTCTTGCTACGGATACAAGTGATGTTGGAGTTGGGGCTGTGCTGCTGCAACAGGATGAGCAGGGGATATCTTATCCGGTAGTTTATTTCTCAAAAAAATTAACTCATCCTCAGAGGAAATATTCTACGGTGGAGAAAAGAAACTTTGGCCTTGGTTATGTCAATTAATCATTTTAATGTATACCTTTCCTCTGCAGATTTCCCCTTACCAATAAGTTTCAAGGCCTTTATAAGATAATAGAAAAGTTAAGTGATAGAACCTATGTGACTGAAACACCAGGAAGAAGGAAAAGACAGGAAGATACATGTGAATCTTATGAAACCTTACTTCTCAGAGACTAAAACTAAAACAGTTTCAGTAACACAAACAACTTCATCTACAGAGGACAATGATGGCTACGAATTGAGAGCTGAAAACAAGATGACATAGTGATTTATTCTACAACATGGGAAGAACATCCTAAGATTTTAAGAAAAGTGTTCAAGAAACTATGGGAAGCAGGACTGACAATCAACTTGGAAAAAAGTAAGTTTGGAAAGGCAACTGTTCAGTATCTAGGATTTGAAGTGTTGATGCTATTGTAGAAGGTATCTGTAAGGCTACCCCACTACTACAAGGAAACAACTACAAAGATTTTTGGGCTTCTGAGCCATAGTAGCTCCCCTGACTGATTTTGTAACCCTACTGTATAAAAATAGAGAACATTTTCAGAAAGCGCAATGTAATAGCAGATTATTCATCCAGTTGTGAATTGTTGGATTCAGACCCAGGATAATTGATTTTCTGGGGGAGGAGTCTCATGATATTTACTGTTCTAGTTATCATGTATTCTGTGTAATAATAATAATTGTTGAGGTATCATATGTAGTGTAAGGTTAGATCTCACAAGAATTTAGAAATAATAACACATTTTTAATAATAACATAGTATATAATCACGCATTTTGTCTCTCAGCAACATGTATGTGGGGTAGCAAATGCTTTTTTGCCTCGAGTGTCATCGAGAAAAGATAAAGGTGCTGACAGATATTCAACTGGCAAAAGGATTTTTCCTCAGTCAAGAGATAAGAGAACGTTTTGCTCTTTCTTGTTTTATAAATGTGCCAATCATAATTAGCTAGTTGCAGTCTGTTTTGATTGTGTTGAGATTTCATTAAAAGCTTTGTCCCATACGATTTTCTGGTAAAGACATGCGTGCCTTTTAGAGAAATACGAACAAGTTATTGCACCAAAGCACATGGTAATTGTATCATGTTTAAGATTAAATTGCTCTGATCACGTATTGTTCTAACGCGTTGGTTTTGACCTCAAGGTGTTTTGCTCAGGAAGTGATGTCATCTTCCTTTTCTAGAATTTTCCCTTGTATCTTGTTCCCAAAACGTAATGACAATTCTATGGGGGATTTACTTCTAGCTGGAATCCTAAAATTTGTTTATTCTGATTTCAGAGACCTTTCATGTGGTTCTCTCTCTCTCTCTCTCTCTCTCTCTCTCTCTCTCTCTCTCTCTCTCTCTTTCTTCAGAAGAAAGAAGTTATTAACATAGAATATTTGTGTGGTCGTTGATATTAATCTTAGCTTTTGAGATCTGATAACAGTAGTTAAAAGTGTATATAATGGTAATGGTGCCTATCAAAAAAGTGTGTTTTGGTGAATCTCGAGCAGCTGCATTTGGGGTGATTTTGTGAAAGTTTTCACAAGCTTGTGTAACGTAAAGTGACTTTTACTTATTATTACCATGGTATAATAGGGTCGATATATTAAGGGATGTTTTGCGAAATAGTGCATTCTTAACGTCATTTGAATTATTTGATTCTTTTTTAATTATTTGTTTAGTTCGTTGTGAATTTAACACTTTGCCATATTTTATATTTGAAATCTCTTAATTTTTCACATTTTATGTAGTGTTGATTTAACATTTATTTACTTGGCATTTTATGTATTTCTTAATTATTTAACATTTCATATGATTTAATTTTCATTTAATTAGGTTTTCTTTTTCAAATCTTAAGCATTTCTGAAGTTTAAATTTTGCTTGATTAATTCAATTTCTTGTAATTTAACTCAAGAATCAATTAGGTTTCATGCTGTTTTTAAGTAATAGTAAATTTTCCCAGATTGTGAATTCTAATTACAAAATAAATTTTTAAATTTAAAATTTTTGCAAGAGTTTCATTTAATGACCACCAGTGATAGGATTAATTGTGTGCATAAGGCATAGTGATAAACATGTTTTGTTCCTTTAGTTTTGCTGATGTGAATTATGATGCCCTTTTACTTTAGTATATTTCTTGTTTAAATGTTGATACCTCACACTTGTTTTGATAAACTTAGTCTGATTTTTCAAGTGATTAATAAGCTTTTTTTAAGGAATCACTGTTGCCTTTAGAGTACTCAGTCGTAATTTTATTGTTATGAGAGTTCAGGTATGTGGCTGAAGTGAGGTATATTTTGTAATTCTTTGATTAATCGTGTAATAACCAGGTACTTGAACACTTCGTGACAATGTATATTAATATCATATATATATATATATATATATATATATATATATATATATATATATATATATATATACATATGTATATAAATATATATACAGTATATATGTATATATATATATATATATATATATATATATATATATATATATATATATATATATATATATATATATATATATACCTCAATCCCAAGTGAATGGCGTACACGGTTAAATAGGCATTCTGTAACTCATAGAGGGCGGGAGAAGGGTTACCATATACTGTGTGGCTCACACAGTACACTGTGGTCAACATTGAAGATTTTTTTTTTGCAGCTTCCCTTTTACCTGCAGCTGCATTGCTGTCTGTCTTTTATTTTTCATCTGGTGTTTATTCCCACCTATTTTACTGTCCAGCTTTTTATATTTGTCCTGCTTTCCTTTTCATCCCTTTCTCATGAGGAAACTTTTAGTGCTATACCTGTGAGATTCTCCTTACCAGCTTAATAGAACAGAATACAGAATTTAGGCCCAATCCCAATCGCTGGGACCTGTGAAGTCATTCAGTTCTGAAATGGAAATTGAGAGTAAAAAGGTTTTAAAAGGAGGAAAACTTCGCAGTTGCACAATGAATCTATTGTTAGGAGAGGCTGGAAAGTTGTTTCGTACTTCCAGTTCTGACTTCTTTCTTTACGGTAAGATCTTCCACTGATCATATTTGCGAGCCCCGTTCTGAACAGTGTTTCCAAGACTATACTTGGTCATAATTCTTTAAGGGCATAAAGCAGGCCTATATAGCCCTGTTAACACATTATTATTATTATTATTATTATTATTATTATTATTATTATTATTATTATTATTATTATTATTATTATTATTATTATTATTATTATTATTCAGAAGATGAACCCTACTCATCTGGAACAAGTCCACCATATGGTGTTCATTTAAAAGAAGTAACAGAAGGTAATGGGAAATACAGAAAGAAGAGCTCGCTTATGAAAAAAGAAAAAAATTAATTAGAAAATAAAAAATAAGTAGAAAAAATGTAACTCATTAAAAACCAGGAGAATTGTATTAGGGTAGTAATGCAATGCAACTTCGCTTGAACTTCTGAGGTTCCAATTGCACAGGCCGTTCCACAGTCCAACGGTGTGAGGAATAAAGGACCTCTGGAATTGAGAAATTCGACAGCTAGGCAAATTTATTGCATATTGGTGCTGGTGTTCAGCGAATCTGGTTGCTCTCTCTCGGCAGGAAAGGGAATCAGGGATCAATTGTGAACGTGAAAGATCTGTTAAAATACAACTTATAAAAAAGTCCAAGACTTACAATTCCTTGCAGTATTTTAAAGTCATATATTCAGTCTCTCCATTTCTGCTTTCCTCGATATAATGCTATCTATCTCTGTGCTATTTTAGCGTTTAGTTGTTACAGAGATTTTTCTCTTAAACTCTTGGCTGTACATTTATGTTTAATTTCTGAAAGGGTTGCTTGGCAAATTAAAGATATATTATAATGCAAGGACTTCCATCTTTAAGATACAAAATAAATACAGATGACAAGAAATCTAAGATGCGGAAAAAGTCATTGAATGTCTATAATTTCCTCTAAACAAATCGCGTCTACTTCTAAACACCTGCCAGACATGTCTGTGTGTGTGTGTGTGTGTGTGTACCTCCTACGCGGACGAATTATTCAAAGGACAACCATTTCACACATACACCTGGTTTGAAGACAAATGTCATTCCTGCAGTAACTTGAATGATATGCGCTTTAAAGACATTTTCCTGCAACTCTCTTACTACCAGCCACTCGACTCATACGCGGTAAAAACTAGTTCTGACAATATGTTAAACGTGTGTGTGTGTGTGTGTGAGAGAGAGAGAGAGAGAGAGAGAGAGAGAGAGAGAGAGAGAGAGAGAGAGAGCAATGCAGTTGTCTTTCAACCTGCTATGGTTAACCAGAGTCATTGGAATTGATATTACTTCCAGTTTTTATGGTATATACAGGTACCGGTGCCTCACTAACTATAAACGTTAGAAGGGAGGGAGGAAGGGAGGGGGGGAGGGAGTGAGAGAGGTAGGGAAGAGCAAAAATGAGCTACTTCATGCACTCTTATAGAGAATTTGCCATTGAAGGTTTTACGGTGCATGTAACAACGGCCCGCTGTAGTAGCCGTGAGGCTAATTGGAACCTGTGGGAGAAGCATCTTTCTTCATCTTAGAATACTGTTGGGTTAAAACTCGCATCTAGAGGCAGTGTTTTTATCGTATCTAGAAGAAGTATTGTTTACATCTAGAGACAGCTTTTTTCAACTAAAGGCATTGTTTTGCATCTAGAGGCAGTGTTGTCGCATCTAGACGCAGTTTTTTCATAGCTAGAGGTAGTTTTTTCGCATCTAGACGCAGTTTTTCGAATCTAGATGCATTTTTTCTTCGCGTCTAAATTTTTTTTTTGCATCTAGAGGGTTTTTTTTTTTTAGTCTAGAGGCAGGTTTTTTTTTCTTATTTTGAAGCAGTTTTTTCCACATCTGAAAGTAGTATTTTTATCGTATCTAAAGGCATTTTTTTGCATCAAGAGGCAGTACTTTCGCATCAGAGGCAGTGTTTTTTTTCGCATCAAGAAGTCTATTGGCATCTAGAGGCAGCTTTTTCGCATCTAGAACCAGTGTTTTTACCGCATCAAGAGGCAGTATTTTTCCATTTTGATCCACAAACTTACGCAACTTGGTTTACAGTAGCAAATGGCATACAGGCAGTGCGCGTATGTGTGTGTGTATTTGTGTTTGTGTTTGTGTTTGTGTGTGCCTTTTTCATTCAGTTGGCAAAACTTGCGCGTAAGTATCTCATTTCAGGTTTCAGAAAGCGTAAATGAGCAATCATACACGCGTGTATGCGTTCAGCTTTACTCTTAGGGACTAGGATAGAATACAGAATTTAAGCCAAAGGACAAGTGCTCGGACCTATGAGGTCATTCAGGGGTGATAAAGAAATTGAGAGTAAAAGGTTTCAAAAGTGCAACAGACGGAAGTCTCGCAGTTGTAGGCTACTGTGAATCAATTGTTGGCAGGGGGTGGAAAATCAGATGAAAAGAAGAGAATATGAACCGAGGTACAGTGAAAGGAAAGAAAGAGGTTGAAGCTAGGAGCCGAGGGGACGCTGCAAAGACCCTTAAGTAACGCCTAAAGTGCGCCAGGTGAGGTGCACTGATTGCACTACCCCCTACGGGGATTCTTAGGGACTAAATAAATGCCGCTTGGTTGGAGTATATGTATTTGTTTAAAGTACGGGTGAAGGTGCTGGATTTTTATTCACTGGAATTAGCCACTTTACACAATATTCAGCTAGAGACGAAGATAGAATATATATATATATATATATATATATATATATATATATATATATATATATATATATATATATATATAAGTTACCTTTTACACAAACATTGTACTTATATATATATATATATATATATATATATATATATATATATATATATATATATATATATATATAGATATATATATATATATATACATATATATATATGTATGTATGTATGTATGTATGTATGTATGTATTTATGTATGTATGTATGTATGTATGTATGTATGTATGTATAAACCCATACTATGAGGCTATGAAGTGACAAGCTTATCTAAAAAAAGGGTGAAGAAATCAGGAAAGTTAAAGAGGTCATTAAGCAATATGATATATATATATATATATATATATATATATATATATATATATATATATATATATATATATACATACAGTATATATGTATATATATACTGACTATATATATATATATATATATATATATATATATATATATATATATATATATATATATATATATATATATTATATATGTAATGGCTTTATTTCATGTACTTTCACAGTGTTCTATAAAATACACAGTGCCCATAAAAAGTGTTAACACAACAGAACCATATATTCCGACTGACACAGGTTATCAATATTGCATTGTTGTCAATCGAAATATATGGTTCCTTGTGTTAAGACTGTTTAATATACATTTTAAATTTCTCACACACACACATACACACACACACACACACACACACACACACATATATATATATATATATATATATATATATATATATATATATATATATATATATATATATATATATATATATATATATATATATATATATATATATATATATATATATATATATATATACATATATATATACATATATATATGCACACACATACATATATCTTATATACAGAAGTGAATATTTGTACATTTGTATGTATGTACGCAACTTTGTATGTACGAGTATCTATATAACTTTGTGCACTATAGAAATCCGAACAGCTTGAACAATCTAAACAAAATTTGACAAGTGACCATCATTTCACCCAACTTAAATAATAGGGTAGGTTTTAAACCTGTACTCCCCCCCCCACCGTTACCCTTTCCACTCCCCCATCCCCATATCCCCTTCCCTTTGTAACTTACATGGTAAATAAACTCTACAGGTTTATCATACCTCATTTCAAGTACTCAAATCCATAGAAATATATTATTAAAAATGCTTCTCAGTCACCACCATAATAGGTGGATAAAAGGGACAGACAGCAAACTAATATCTGGATAAAAGGGACAGTCATCACAGTAATATCTGGATAAAAGGACAGCCACCACGGTAATGTCTGAATAAAATGGACAGTCACAACAGTAATACCTGTATAAAAGGGACAGGGACCACAGTAATACCTGGATAGACGGGACAGACAGCACAGTAATACCTGGTTAAAGCAGACAGTCAGCACAGTAATATCTTGATAAAAGGGACAGTCATCACAGTAATATCTGGATAGAAGGGACAGACAGCACAGTAATACCTGGTTAAAGGGGGCAGACAGCACAGCAATATCTGGATAAAAGGGACAGTCATCACAGTAATATCTGGATAGAAGGGACAGACAGCACAGTAATACCTGGATAAAAGGGACAGTCACAACAGTAATACCTAAATAGAAGGGGCACTCACCACGGTAATATCTGGATAGAAAGGACTGACAGCACAGTAATACCTGGTTAAAGGGAACAGACAGCACAGCAATATCTAGATAAAAGGGACAGTCATCACAGTAATATCTGGATAGAAGGGACAGACAGCACAGTAATACCTAGTTAAAGGGGGCAGACAGCACAGCAATATCTGGATAAAAGGGACAGTCATCACAGTAATATCTGGATAGAAGGGACAGACAGCACAGTAATACCTGGTTAAAGGGACAGACACAACAGTAATATCTAGATAAAAGGGACAGTCATCACAGTAATATCTGAATAGAAGGGACAGACAGCACAGTAATACCTAGTTAAAGGGGGCAGACAGCACAGCAATATCTGGATAAAAGGGACAGTCATCACAGTAATATCTGAATAGAAGGGACAGACAGCACAGTAATACCTAGTTAAAGGGGACAGACAGCACAGCAATATTTGGATAAAAGGGACAGTCATCACATTAATATCTGGATAGAAGGGACAGACAGCACAGTAATACCTAGTTAAAGGGGGCAGACAGCACAGCAATATCTGGATAAAAGGGACAGTCATCACAGTAATATCTGGATAGAAGGGACAGACAGCACAGTAATACCTGGTTAAAGGGGACAGACAGCACAGCAATATCTAGATAAAAGGGACAGTCATCACAGTAATACCTGGATAAGAGGGACAGTCACAACAGTAATACCTAAATAAAAGGGGCACTCACCACGGTAATATCTGGATAGAAGGGACAGACAGCACAGTAATACCTGGTTAAAGGGGACAGACAGCACAGCAATATCTGGATAAAAGGGACAGTCATCACAGTAATATCTGGATAGAAGGGACAGACAGCACAGTAATGCCTGGTTAAAGGGGACAGACAGCACAGTAATATCTGGATAAAAGGGGCAGTCATCACAGTAATATTTGGATAAAAGGGGCAGACAGCACAGTAATACCTGGATAAAAGGGACAGTCACAACAGTAATACCTAAATAAAAGGGACACTCACCATGGTAATATCTGGATAGAAAGGACAGACAGCACAGTAATACCTAGTTAAAGGGGACAGACAGCACAGCAATATCTGGATAAAAGGGACAGTCATCACAGTAATATCTGGATAGAAGGGACAGACAGCACAGTAATACCTGGTTAAAGGGGACAGACAGCACGGTAATGTCTGGAGAAAAGGGACTGTCACCACAGTAATACCTGGATAAAAGGAACAATCACCACAGTAATACCTGGATAAAAAGGACAGACACCACAGTAATACCTGGATATAAGGGATAGATGCCACAGTAATACCTGGATAGAAGGTACAGACAGAACAATGATATCTGGATAAAAGGGACAGTCACCATAGTATTGCCTGGATAAAATGGACAGTCACCACAGTAATATCTGGGTAAAAGGGACTGTCACCATAGTAATAACTGGATAAAAGGACAGTCACCGTGGTAATAACTTAATAAAATGGACAGTCACCTCAGTAACACCTGGATAAAAGGGACAGTCACCACAGTAATATCTGGATAAAAGGGACAGTCAATATAGTAATACTTGGAAAAAAGGGACAGTCACCACAAAAATACCTGGATAAAAAGGGCAAACAGCACAGTAATACCTGGATCAAAGGAACGATCACCACAGTAATACCTGGATAAAAGGAACGATCACCACAGTAATACCCGAAAAAAATGGATAGTCAAAACAGTAATACCTTGATAAAGGTGACAGTCACCACAGTAATTTCTGGATAAAATGGGTAGTCATCACAGTAATACCTGGATAAAGGGACTGAAAACACAGCAATCCATGGATAAAAGGGACAGTCACCACAATAATATCTGGAGAAGAGGTGCAGTCACCACAGTAATTCCTGAATGAAAGGGACAGTGACCACAGTAATATCTGGATAAAAGGTACAGTCACCATAGTAATACCTGGTTAAAGGGGACAGACAGCACAGTAGTAGATGGATAAAAGGGACAGTCACCACAGTAATACCTTGATAAAAGGGACAGTAACCACAGTAATTTTGGATAAAAAGGACAGCAATCACAGTAATACCTGGATAAAAGGGACAGAAAGCCCAGTAATACTTGGGTAAAAGGGATAATCACCACAGTAATACCTGGATAAAAGGGATAAACAGTACAGTAATACCTGGAGAAAAGGGACAGACACCACAGTAACACCGATAAAAGGGAAAGAAATCACAGTAATACCTGGTTATAGGTGACAGATAGCACAGTAATATCTGGATAAAAGGGACAGTCACCTCAGTAATACCTGTTTAACGGTGACAGATAGCACAGTAATATCTGGATAAAAGGGACAGTCACTATAGGAATACTTGGATAAAAGGGACAGTCACCTCAATAATACCTGGATAAAAGGGCAGACAGCACAGTAATACTTGGATAAAAGGGACAGTCACCACAGTAATACCTGGACAAAAGGGACGATCACCATAGTGATACCTGGGTAAAAGAGACAGTGTTAGCCCTTAGTGGGTTGTTGCCTCTTTTTTTTTTTTTTTTTTTTTGTTTTAATTGCTGGCGAGTTGACGTCGGTTGGATGGCGTCAGACTTCGTCAGTCAGGTTTGTAGCAGCAACGAGTCAGGTTGAGGGCAGCAGAGAGTCCGTTGGGGTAGCAGCAGCAGGTATCCGTACCCGAGAGTCAGGTCCTGGCAGCAGAGCAGCGGAGAGTTTTTGAGGACGAGATGGTTGCCGTGTCAGCTATCTTGGCCATCGTTATTGGAGGACTTGTACTTGAGGGCTAGATGGTTGCCGTGTCGGCTCTGTCTTTGTTGTCCTGCAGTCTTCCAGTGTTACAGCTTCGTCTGCGACTCTGTCATGGGCGCCTGGAGTTGGAGGACTTGTGCTTGAGGGCCAGATGGTTGCCGTGTCGGCTCTGTCTTTGTTGTCCTGAAGTCTTCCTGTGTTGCAGCTTCGTCTGTGAATGTTAATGTAACTCGGGCTGTTTTGTAACAAGTAGCATGCTGCTTACGTATTATTTATTATACTGATTATGTATTTCATATTATGCTGCTTTTGTATTTATTATTGTTTTGGATGTATTATGCTGCCTGTTATTTTACATTGCTGCTTAAATGTTTATTGATTTATTTGAGGTATTAATTTTACATTGCTGCTTAAATGTTTATTGATTTATTTGAGGTATTAATTTTACATTGCTGCTAAAGTGTTTATTGATCTATTCCGAGAATAATTATTTGGATTGTATGTTGTACTGTCTCGATTTTGTTATGTTTAATTTGTTCTTTAGTAATGTTTATTGATTTGTTCATTTTAAGTATTACGTCATTGAACCTGACTCATTTGTATATAATGTAAATTACTGTAAATAATAAATTAATTTTAAGGTAACTTTTTGGTTTTGTTCTGCTCCTCCCTCCTTTGTTTGTCACCTCTCGTCAGTCATTTCAACCCAACTGCTTGTTTCAGTAAAGAACCTGTAGATCTCGAGAGGCGAGATCATAATAGACAGAAATCACAGTAATACCTGGTTAAAGGTGACAGACAGCACAGTAATATCTGAATAAAAGGGACAGTCACCACAGTAATAGCTGGATAAAAGGGACAGACAGTGCAGTAATACCTGGTTAAAAGTAACAGGCAGCACAGTAATATCTGGATAAAAGGGACAGTCACTATTGTAATACTTGGATAAAAGGGGACAGTCACCACAATAATACATGGATAAAAGGACAGACACCACAATAATACTTGGATAAAAGTGACAGTCAGCACATTAATACCTTGTTAAAAGGACAGTCACCTCAGGAGTTTCTGAATAAAAGGGACAGACAGCACTGTAATAACTGGATAAAAGGAAAATCATCACAGTAATATCTGGATAAAATGGACAGTCACCAAGGTAATATCTGGATAAAAGGGACAGTCATCACAGTAATAGCTGGATAAAAGGACAGTCACCACGGTAATATCTGAATAAAATGAACAGTCACCACAGTGTCATGGGTAGATGCAATAATGATGAAATGTACTGAAAAAGAAATATCTCTTTTCCAAGACATGACTGCTTCCTGTGTTTGCTCACCAGTCAGTTCCTGTTGTCAACGCGTTGTGGACGATCAGCAGTTTGATGAAAACCCTTTCTTGTGGAAACGGCACCACGTGGCATCTCATGCCATGCCTTTGTAACATGGCGCAATGTTCAATCCACTTTGCATCAGAAAATTTGATCTGGAATCTTATATGGCATGACCGAAAGTGGGCAGATATTAGGAACCAATCGTGCAGAAAATCAAAAAACTCCTTATATGGGAATAACGATCGTTGTCATTAGCACTGCCTATACAGGGGTATATAATTTTCGATAAGAGATTTCCCAAGACAGAGGTATAGACAGAGACAGAGAGGGCACTCAGAGGTCGGACAAAGCAAGATTCCGAAAGGAGTATCCCCTTCAGATGACCCTTACTCTTCTCCATAAAATCTTGTCCTGCCCGAAAAGAAGAGAAGCAGCCAGCCCTTCCTGCTGGTGATGAGAAGTCCCTAATCCCGCCATGTTTGAGACGAGGTAAAGCAGCCAGCCTATATACAAGTGACAAAGAAAAGTAGTCAGCCCATCCTGCTTGTGTGGAGGAGTAGTCGCTAAGCCCTTCCTGCCTATGACAACGAAAAGTAGTCAGCCCTTCCTGCCTGCAGTGAGGACGGCCCTTCCTACTTGTGTGGAGGAGTAGTCACTAAGCCATTCCTGCCTGTAACAACGGGAAGTAGTCAGCCCTTCCTGCCTGTAGTGAGGACGAGTCTTCAACCCTTCCCTCCCTTCATTTGCACAATCTCCGGATTCTGGGAGAAACAGCATTTGCTGCCTTATCTTAAAGACATTCCTTTTTGTGACGTTTATGAACCAGTGGTCATCATACCAGCAATATCTCTGCTGAGTTCCCAGCTGCCCTTCTGTGACGACTCAAACCTGAGGTCATCGTACCAACAACATCTCTGCTGAGTTCCCAGCTGCCCTTCTGTGACGTCTTCAAGCCCGAGGTCATCATACACCAGCAACATATCTGCTGAGTTCCCAGCCACCCTTCTGTGACATCTTCAAGCCTGAGGTCATCGTGCCACCATTTAAGTATTTAGATTGCTCTACCTTGCAACTTGTTCCCCCTATCTATAACTGCTTAGATTTATTTTGTTTAGTGTTATGTTGAGTGAGAGCAAAGGGGAAACAACATTTCATTTGCTTTGTAAATAAGGTTGTGAATAAATGTTTTGTAGTCTTGTGAGAGTTTCTTTTTATATTCATTTCCCATATTTCAATTGCTGGTGTTGGAACATGTTTGGAGTTTGAAAGAACCTGGGACGATTCATGGATCGTGCCACACAGTAATATCTGGATAAAAGGGACGGTCACCACAGTAATACCTTGATAAAATGACAGTCACCGAGGTAATATCTGAATAAAATGGACCGTCACCACAATAATACCTGGACAAAAGGGGCAGGCACCACAGTAATACCTGGATAAAAGGTGCAGTCACCACAGTAATACCTGGATAAAAAGGGCTGGCACCACAGTAATACCTGGATAAAAAGGGCAGGCACCACAGTAATACCTGGATAAAAGGGGCAGGCACCACAGTAATGTCTGGATAAAAGGGGCAGGCACCACAGTAATACCTGGATAAAAGGGACAGTCACCACAGTAATGTCTGGACAAAGGGGCAGGCAACACAGTAATACCTGGATAAAAGGGGACAGTCATCACAGCAATATCTGGATAAACTGGACAGTCACTACAGTAATACTTAGATAAAGGGGACAGTCACCACAATAATACCTGGATAAAAAGGGCAGACAGCACAGTAATACCTGGATAAAAGGAGCAGGCACCACATTAATACCTGGATAAAAGGAACGATCAGTTAAATACCTGGATAAAAATGACAGTCACCACAGTAATATCTGGATAAAAGGGGCAGGCACCACAGTAATACCTAGATAAAAAGGACAGTCACCACACCAACATCTGGATAAAAGGGACACTCACTACAGTAATACTTAGATAAATGGGACAGTAACCACAATAACACCTGGATAAAAATGGCAGACAGCACAATAATACCTGGATAAAAGGAGCAGTCACCATAGTAATGCCTGGATAAAAGGGACGATCACCACAGTTAAATACCTGGATAAAAGGGACAGTCACCACAGTAATATCTGGATAAAAGGGACCGACAGCACAGTAATAATTGGATAAAATGGACAGTCACCACAGTAATACCTTGATAAAATGGACAGTCACCACAGTAATACCTTAGTAAAAGGGACAGTCACCACAGTAATACCTTGATGAAAGGGACAGTCACCACACTAATTTCTGGATAAAAAGGACGGTCACCACAGTAATACCTTAATAAAAGGGACAGTCACCACAGTAATACCTTGATGAAAGGGACAGTCACCACACCAATTTCTGGATAAAAGGGACAGTCACCACAGTAGTAACTAGATAAAATGACAGTCATTGCGGTAATATCTAAATAAAATGGACAGTCACCACAGTAATATCTGGATAAAAGTGGACAGACAGAACAGTAATACCTGGTTAAAACAGTAATTTCTGGATAAAAGGGACAGTCACTACAGTAATACTTGGATAAAAGGGAGTCACCACAATAATACCTGGATAAAAAGGGCAGACAGCACAGTAGTTGATGGATAAAAGGGACAGTCACCACAATAATACCTGGATAAAAGGGACAGACAGCACAGTAGTTGATGGATAAAAGGGACAGTCATCACAGTAATATCTGGATAAAAGGGACAGACAGCACAATAATGCTTGGATAAAAGGGACAGTCACCACAACAATACCTTTATAAAAGGGACAGTCATTGCACTAATTTCTGGATAAAAGAGACAGTCACCGCAGTAATACCTGGATGAAAGGGACTGAAGGCTCAGTAACACATGGATAAAATGGACAGTCACCACAGTAATATCTGGAGAGAAGGAACAATCACCACACTAATACCTGGATAAAATGGACAGACATCACAGTAATACCTTGACAGAAGGGACAGACACCACAGTAATACTTGGATAGAAGGGATAGACAGAACAGTAATACCTGGATAAAAGGGACATTCACCACAGGTTAAAGGGGACAGACAGCGCAGTAATAGATGGAAAAAGAGACAGTCATCACACTAATATCTGGATAAAATGGACAGACAGCACAGTAATACTTGGAGAAAAGGGACAGTCACCACAGCATTACCTTGATAAGAGGGATGGTCACCACAATAATTTCTGGATAAAAAGGACAGTCATCACAGTAATACCTGGATAAAAGGGACAGAGAGCACAATGATACATGGATATAAGGGATCATCACCACAGTAATACCTGGAAAAACGGGACAGACACCACAGTAATATCTGGATAGAAGCGACAGAGAGAACAGTAATATCTGGATAAAAGGGACAGACCACACAGTAATACTGGATAAAAGCAATAGTCACCACAGTAATGACTGCTAGTTCACCCACTACTTTTCGAATGGTGAACGTTCGAATGAAAAAAAGTACTGTCAGCTGGACTGTCAATACAAACCCCTCCCCTCTCCCTTCTCCCCCCTCCCCCTTCACTCTTCCCTCCCTCTCCCCTTCCCATTTCCATTTTCCATCCTTGTACACGTAGACTGTCATTCAAAGTTTCCTGGGCATTGCAGGGTTGGTCAGTTAGTATATATATATATATATATATATATATATATATATATATATATATATATATATATATATATATATATATATATATATATATATATATATATATATAGGAACGTATAAGCAAACCCAACTCCCCAACTGATTTATAAATTAAAAGAATATCTGTCCTACTGATAACTAACTGCGGGAGGGCATGAGAAACTCAGCCCCTATGTAAATTTCTCTCCATGCTCCCCTTTTTGGTACATCTTTTATCTTTCTTAAGAACTGGTGACTGCTTTGAAATAACTCATTTCAGCTAAAGGCGAGTGAAGATAGAAGCCTGCAGAGACGCCAGAGAAGGAATGAGTCTCCCATAGAAACTGGCGAACATGGAGATGTCAGAGGTCACAGAAAATGGAGATTGTGATCCACGTAATTCAGTCGCCATCTTAGCCCTTCCAAGATTATAAGTATGGTTCAGTTCGCCTCTCAGTCTCAGAAACATACCTGGCAACAGGCTGAACACATTTCCCATTGCAAGCTCCTTCTCAAGCTGACCCATGTGGCCCCCTTATGGCCACCCCCAGTACAGTACTTTCAAGCGTGACCCATTAAATTCATCCCCCATTCCTGGTGCATTTTCTCGACAAGGGTCTTCATCGCTCCATTATAAAGTAACGTCCTGATCTGAGGTTTTTCCAAACTGTCATAACTTTAATCTCTAACTGAAGTTTTCTTTTCTTTTCTGAAGTGCAATTTCTCACAAGTCCCGACTCTGTTAGCCCAGTGTGTAGTTTTAACGTAAGCATCCCGCACCTGAATCAAGTTTTCCTGGCACCATATGTGCAATCCTCGATTCGCCGACGTCATTATAATTTTCGTGTATAACTGTTTGCATCTTTCTAATTGCAGACGGTCTTCGCTGTGGAAACGAATGTTATCTTGTGCCCCTTGTAGTGGTATTCCCACTGCCATAAATTCTTCTGAGTCCCTTTCAAGAGGATCCCTCATTTATTCTTCAATACTTGAATAATTGCTGAATCAGTCAATCTCGAGGCAGAATATTACTTTCCCTACCTATCAATCCCCAGGGGATTTACGTGTTTAATTATAAATACTTTCCCTTTAAAGTAACCCTCAGTGTTTATTTGCAACAACACCTTGTTGAATTAAGGCTTTCAGCCCAACTGTTTTCTTATTAGGGTACTACTCACTGACCCAGAAATTGCAGTCAGCTAATCAAGGTGTAATAGTAATTTTCCTGGACTTCAGCCAGACCCTGATTTGACCTCTGAGAAGGAATCAATACAAATACTCTAAAATATAATATATATATATATATATATATATATATATATATATATATATATATATATATATATATATATATATATATATATATATATATATATATACATATATATATATATATATGCATATACATGTATATATATATATATACATATATATTATATATCCATGTATGTTATATGTATGTGTGCACCTGTGTAAGTAGAATGGGTGTACATGCTCGTGGCACACGGTCTCTTGGAATTTTTAACAAACCTCAGAAGTGGGGGTGTGTTTGATAATCCAGCGCTCAGCGTACATTCACCTGTGAAGATCTGCAGTTGATAGGTCGGTGACTGACACATTGTTTGAAAGAGTGCCCAGAGACAGTAACACGTGGCCAAAGACAGAAATTTCCATGGAACTTTTCGGGCTGATTCTAATCGGATTTTTGGGTGTGTTAACGGAAATATAAGTTAGTTTGTGCGTGACAAAAACACCTGGTGCAAATAGGCTTGTGATAGATTGCTCACTCTTGTGTGACAGCACAGTCTAAAAGGATGTGGTGGATGCACTGGGAATTGAAATTCCCATAATCCCATTCACTGAAAATGAGTAGAGATGGGAAAATTACTAACTTTTATAAACCTTCCTTTACAGACTTGATTATTCTTTGTTATGATTTAACATTCATATGATGTGTTGTGGTGCATTGATGATATAAATTATATTCAGTTTCTTTTAACAGGGATGGTTTCTTCTCTTTTGCACAGAAATGTTTCAATGGAACCATGGCCAATTTGGGGTGGACATGCATCTGCACGGATATGCGTGTAATATAGTCATAGCGGAAAATGACGATGAAAGGAATGGATAGCAATAAGTCAATCTTGGCATATTAGAGGAACTACGACAATGACTTTCTCATGTTGCTTAGAAAGAGGCGGTGTTATTATGGAACTTTTAGGAGACGTTGACGTGGGAATTGGAATTAGTTCCCATGCATTATATTCTTTTGGTGATTGGGAGATTTTTGCTTTTGGGGTTTTCATTACTAAAGTGCTTATTCTTATTTTAAATTGACAAGTTGTTGGGCTTACTTAAGAAATGTTTATTTTTGTAACCGTGGTTTGATTGCCGCGCATTTTGGAATTAGTAACTGAGTCAGAGAGAGAGAGAGAGAGAGAGAGAGAGAGAGAGAGAGAGAGAGAGAACTTCTCGGCACAGCTACCAGAGGCCAACCGATCCCAGGGAAGTCCATTTGTCAGAGTTAATAGGGGCATAACAGCGGCGACTAGCTGTGAAAAATAGACACTTTCAGGTTTGAATCGACGCCGAAGAGGGAATGTATGGATGATATTAAAGTAGGAGATAGGTACACATTATAAATACACACATTGCATTTTATTGACTTTGTATTTTATTGCAGAAGCAACTGAGCGGAATGATATGGGACATCAGGCTTTCTCGATGAGTGTCTTAGTGAGTGCCGATTATAGAGTGGCGGGTTTTACTGCGGTCTTCATTCCTCTGAGATTCTCTCTTTTCTCTCCTTTTTCCTCTTCTTTTTCTCCACTTAGTGATTTGTTGTGGGGTTGAATTGTGTGGGTATGTGTAATTATGTATCAGGGTGTTTTTAGTTGAAGTGTGGTTACAATTTCATGCGTGTTGGGGTGATCGCAGACTCGTAGCAATGCTGGGATACGAGTGAAAAAAAAAAACGTGAATGTTCGTTATTCTTTTCATTACAATTCCTCTGAGATGTCTCTGATGTTGAATATTTTTTTCCGTTTTTTCCTCTTCTTTTTTTCTCCACTTACTGATTTGTTGTGGGTATATATATATATACATATATGTTGAAGGCCTATATATATATAATATATATTTACATAAAAAGCTATGTGGGTATGTTTAATGGGTTGTGCTGTGGGGAGAGAAGAGCTTTGCCTAGTAACACATTCATACATTTGTTGCTGAGTTAGGTTTTTTGTTTGCACAGGGACAACAGGCAGAGAAGTGTCGATGGGCGGTGGCTCCTCTTTGAAACTTCAGCACTTATCGCTTAGAACTTCCAACTATTGAAAGTGGCCAAAAGTAACTATCAGTGATATCGTAAGGTTAAATTTTTTACAGGCTATTGTTTGCATCAAGGGGGACTATTTTTTATCTTCTCTCTCCTCTTTCTTTCTTGGGGGATCTTGTGACTAGGCTTTGACTCACATAATTTATGACCTTGCACTCAGCTGTTTGACTGGGTTACTGGCGCGCATGTGGGAGAAGAGATTGCACTCCTTTGGGTTCCCTTTTCTCACCTTTACCAAGGAAAATATCAAGGAAAGAGTTTTTAAATAATTGTTTATTGGGGGATAATAATGTTTTGATTTTTTTTCTTTGTGTGTTCTTGTTTTTTTGTTGTTGTTGTTTTAGACCATATTGTATGGGTTTTCAATATTACATGAATTTGAGATCAGGCCGGGTTATTGGCCAACATAAATTGAAGGAATAGAGAAAACTTGCTCAAACATTGATATATGGCATAAAAACATCAGGACATTAATGATACATTTCATGCCTTTTCTGGGCATATATGGGTTAATGAGAGGGGGCAAATCTATATCAGAGTTGAACGATAGTTTCAGCTTAGTTAGAGTTAAGAAGGAAGAAGATGGGAAAATGGCAGGTGGTGAGACGTCAGATGATAAGACATTGATCCATGAGGTGACCACTTATAATTCCCCAATTCAGCCTTTTCCGAGCTTGGTGGATGGCGTTTTGCATCAGCCTGTTGAAACTTTTATTGAATCTGTTCAAAACCATTTGAGTACGAAGAAATTCGCAAGTGAGACACAGGCATTTAATGAAGCTAAAAGTTGTCTGGCTTTGGACGTGGGGTATATTGGCCGACGCTGTCATAGTTTCCAGTTTAAGAAATGTCAGACTTGGGTCGACCTGAAAGGGTTTCTTAGAACTGCGTACGGGGCAGCTGAGTGTGGGGATTTAGTTCGAGATACGAGAGCGTACTATAAGGTTAGGAAAGGACAGAGTTTGATGGTAGATTTTAGCTCACAATTATTTGATGCAGCATTGGACTTTGTAGAGAAATTAAGAAGTTCGAGTTGAGTATGTGGCAAATCTATATCGTTGGAGAACTTTCAGAATTTGTTACGTTTTTCTTGGCTCTTGAATGACTTCCCTGACGCGGTAGTGAGTAGTTTTGACAGTCAGGTAGAGCCTACGTCTGATGAGGCATTGATTTTTGCCAAGATTCGAAAGCACATGTCAAAATGTCTGACAGTGGATAGCTCATTTTTTAATGGCACACCGAAAGCCACGACAGTAGGCCAGGGGGTCTTCCCGCAGAAAGAATCTAATTCTACTGCCAGTGGTTTTTCGGTAAAGTAGAGAGTGATAGAAGATCTAACTTTGCTTCTGGTAGTTTTTGTGCCAAAATGGAAAGTGATAGGAAGTCTATGGATCAAACTCCACAGTTTCACTGTTTTAATTGCGACAGGCAGGGGCATGCAACGAAGTTTTGCCAGGTTAAAAACTGTGGGGGATGTCGGAGTGCGGAGCATCTTTGGCAGTTGTGTCCGTCACCGCTTAGAATTTTGGTGATAGCTATGAGAAAGCTCCTCAGGAGGGAGATCAAAAAAGTCTAGAAATAGACAGGATTTTTGGAGGGCCAAACAGCCAAAGGGACGGGCTTATGGGGATATATGAGAACCGAAGCCCGTGGTGAAGGGATCCACAACTGGGTCTAGTATATTGATTTTTGTAGATACTGGTGCTTCGGTCAGTTTGGTGGATTATGATTTTTATCAATCGATGTTTCCCAGTATCGGATAAGGCATTCAGAGGAGAAAGTGTGCGATGTTCAGGCTCATAAACTGGATGTTGTGAGGTGGACATCTGTTTTTCGGTGGGGAACCAATTAATAAGGGAACCAGTTTTGGTAGTGAGAGGTGTTAATTTCGGTAATAAGGTTTTATTAAGGCATGCAGCGTGTAAGAGAGTCAGGATTTCTATATACCCTAATAAAGGAGGTATAACTGTTGGTGAAACTGGAAGTTTTATTCCATACGTACAGTAGGTGCTGAGGAAATGCAGAGGAGTATGGCTGAAGTGGGAGACAATGAGGAAGTTCTGGGAGATGACCAATCACAGGCAGAAGTTGAGCTTAATGATGAAGAGAAGAAGATATATAAAGCCATTTTGTTGGAGGCCAATTTTAGAACCAAGTATTGTTGCTATGGTGAAAGTGACGGTAGAGATATAAAGGTGAATAAAAAGGTGTGTGTGGTGGAAGGTAGTGAGAAACTTAAGGGTGTGTTGAGCACAGTTTCAGGAAATAGGTTTCAAATAGTGGAGTTACATGAGTGGAATTGTTAAACTGCCGTAATTCAGTCAGGAGATATCGAAGGAATACTTATATTGTAGATCTGGAGGAATGAAGTGATGATGTTGAATCATGACATTATTTAGGGGAGCACAATGGATTTTCAGAGGTTGAAATGAAGGTTAGAAGGGAGATTTATAGGAATCATTAAGGTGAAGTAGACTATACAGAATATATAGAGGGGTTAGGTGTGGTGTTAGCTGAATATGCAGATGCTATTGCTTAAAGGGGGATAAACTGGGGCTAACAGATGTGTTAGAGCATCAAGTGCATTTGGAGGAAGGGACTAAACCCATTTTTGTCCTGTCGTATAGGATATGAGTGAAAGATGAAAAAGTCACAGCTATCGCAGATTTTCCTACACCTAATGGCTTGTCCACACTAGCAGGCATGCCCGTCAGGCACTTTCAGCTGTATATATTTTCTCTCGCTTCTGAACCAGTGTTACCAGACAATCGCATCGTTCTGGCTCCATACTCGGACGGTCAGTATAGTGGAACGGGTTATGGGAACAGTGTTTGTCCGTCGGACAGTGCCCGCTAGTGTGGACAGGGCTTAAGACTACGAAATAGATCAGCTCGTTCATGGAAATGGTGGGATTTTTTCATCGGTTTGTGAAAGGATTTTCTACGTTGTCAGCGCCTTTGACTGATGTACTGAGGGACGATGTACAGTTTTCACGGGGCGAGGCTCAACAGGCAGTCTTTCAGAAAGTCAAAGAGGCTTTGATGAGTCCCACGGTTTTAAAATTCCCAGAGTTTTTGCTTCTTTTCACATTAACGACTCTTGTTTAATGCAGAAATTTGAGGGTAAATTGCATCCTATTGCCTTTTGCAGCAGAAAGTTTATAATGAAAGGTTAATGGCGACAGTGGACAAGGAAGTGTTTGCGGTGGTGTCTAGTTTGGTTCATTTCAAGATGTTACTAATGGGGATAAGGTGGAAGCTCTTACAGATCATAAGCCGTTGTTGGATCTTTTTAATAAACCAGATCATTCTCCTAAGAGGGCTAGGTGATTTTTGACAATTAGGGATTTCGACGCTAAGCTTAAGTATATTGAAGTCAAACATAATGTGGTAGCAGATGCCCTTAATAGAAATTTTGTGGACTCGGAGGGTGACCATGTGCTTACTGTAGCTATTGAGTGTGTTCATTGGGATATTAGTTTGTTGGAGAAGAAACAAGACAAAGATGAGGTTTTAGCAGATGCAAAGGCGTTTCTTAGAGGAGAGTTTGTGAGAAAAGGCTATAGACTGCCTTATTCAGGTCTGGAGTTAGAGGGTATTTTGTTGGTGAGGAGAATTAAATACAAGTTGAGGAGTAGTGAGGATAAGGGTGATACGACACAGATCTTTGTTGAGAATTTCTCGACGATAACTCAGTTTACTGGCTCTTACCCGCTGTTCTGGGCCCAGTACACAGTCTAAAAGAGACTCCGGTTCCAAACCAGCACTATAGGCGGTGGCTACACAAACAAGAGTTCATTTTTAAAAGTTTTGCTACAAAAAAAATATATTATAACACAGAAAAATACCCGAGCTATTGAACTTACGTTACTACAAACTAACCGCAAATTTACTACAATGTTACGTTAAAGATTTAGCTGGGTTATAACCAAGACGCACCGACAATGAGCAGAGAGAGAATTTCTGGAACCCGTGGGAACCGGCAGTCAGGATTCAAAAAGGTTACCTCATTTCTGTTACAGATCACTAAAATCGCAACGTGATCGAGCCTATATTTGTAGTGTTACTACTTGACATGATACACATCAACGCAAAGCAAAGATCGGTGTCGATTAAGTTGGATTAAACAACGGTACAATTACCTAATGTTTCAAGAACGATCTGGCGAGTGTCCGGCCAGCAAATCAGCACACACGCCTGGGACACGTCCTACCTATCCAGCTGCTAGAGGAAGAGTGAAAAGGAGGACGCTGTGGCATGGCCAAGAGCGTTCTTTTCAGAAATTTCAAATTTACAATTACGTTACTACAAGTAAGTTTCTTAGTTCCAAAACTCTAGACAACTAAAGGTGCAACGTACAGTGCACTTTTCAAGAATAAAGAACATGCAACAAATGAAATAATACTAGCATTTTCCAACTCAGAACCATCTCGTTACTTCCACGTCGTCATTTCTTTGACACGCAATGACTACGCTCGCTAATCTCTTGATATCTAAAACGACTAGATAGGAGGTTTCGGAGGCAAAATCCCTGCAGAAGATTTTGTCGACAATCGTGGTGCCAAAAGAATTAATTCCAGTAGTTTTGGAGATTGTTCACTGTAAATTTGGTAGCCCACATTTGAGGATTGAGAAGACGTACCAGAGAGTACGCGATAGTTTAACTGGAAAAACGTTTTCCTCAGTGGAGAATTTTGTAACGGGGTGTTCTGTGTGCAATTCGTGTATGTATATATGTATTTATACATATACTGTATATACACATATATATATATATATATATATATATAAACATATATACATATACCTGTATGCATGCATATATAAATATATATATATATATATATATATATATATATATATATATATATATATATATATATATATATATATATATATATATATATATACAAACGCAAGGCAAACAACTCAAGTGACTTCCCATTAGTGCATCCCTCTTATGATTCACACGACCAAACAGACAACAAACAAGACGGTCTGGGAGACCTTTATCCCCCTGGGGCATTCTTCTTCAGGAGTCTTCTGTGCAATTGCTTTGTAGAGCAACCCCTTCTCTTGTTGCATGCATCTGCCTTCTCCTCCTCGCCACTCCCACCCCCTATGCATCTTTGGCCAGCGCCCTTTGAATAGTGGGGAGAGAGAGAGAGAGAGAGAGAGAGAGAGAGAGAGAGAGAGAGAAGCTGGCTGAAACATTATGAAAATTTAGTAACCGTAATTTAATAAATATGGATATTACTATAGTTCAGCAATGCTCTAAAGAGAGAGAGAGAGAGAGAGAGAGAGAGAGAGAGAGAGAGAGAGACCCCATGCTGGGAAATGGTCATAGTTAAAGTTCATGAAGACACCAAGACTTTTTCCCCCAATTCCCATCTTTTTTACGGCCAGTGAGAATTTCTATTTAAATATTCTGGTCTCTCTTTTTTCTCCCTCTCCCCCTCTCTTCTTTTTACCTTTCCACACGCCCCACTCCCCTCCCCTCCCTCCTCCCTTCTCCCTTTTCTCTTCCTCCCGCTTTTCACAGGGCATTTGGGAGTTGCAATTCTTAGTCCTTAATAGAAGTCAATGAAAGAAAGCGAATAGTTGTCAGTCTCAACGTATATTGGCTTAGTGGGAGCCTTCATGTGATTATCTCTCTCTCTCTCTCTCTCTCTCTCTCTCTCTCTCTCTCTCTCTCTCTAAAGCACCGATGAATTATAGCAGTGTTCATATTTATCGAATTATGGTTAATAAATTTTTATGTTTCAGCTAGCTTCTCATTTTGCTTATGTATTCTCTCTCTCTCTCTCTCTCTCTCTCTCTCTCTCTCTCTCTCTCTCTCTCTCTCTCTCTCATTAAAAAGTCGAAGAAGAGCTCTAACGATTTCCATATATGAAAAAAAAACTATCAAGACTTTCAAGGCTATTCTTCACTATTCTTCTTCTTCTTCTTCTTCTTCTTCTTCTATTTATCTCGGCCATAACTAACGCCGTAATGACGGCCTCCTTTTCAGCGAATGGAGAAAAACGAAGAAAAACAGGGAGAGGCAGCTCCTTTCTCTCTCTCTCTCTCTCTCTCTCTCTCTCTCTCTCTCTCTCTCTCTCTCTCTCTCTCTCTCTTTCGCCTTCTGGAGGTGGTGGACACTGGATAGCCAGAGATGAAGATTCTCTCTCTCTCTCTCTCTCTCTCTCTCTCTCTCTCTCTCTCTCTCTCTGGCCAGCTAGAGAAGGAGAGTTTCTCTCTCTCTCTCTCTCTCTCTCTCTGGTCAGCCAGAGAAAGATTTTTTTTAGCAAGCGATGGCGCCGACCGCCTAAGAGTGGTCGACTGATGTGGGATTTTTTTTTTTATATCTGCCTGCAGGTCTATCTCTTCAACACGTCATCAGCATCTGTGGACGGACAGATGCTGATGCTGTGTGCTGAGCGAAAATGATGTGGACGGGTTCCTCTTTTGGTACCACTTGGAGATGGCAATGGTTGACTGCAGGATAATAATAATAATAATAATAATAATAATAATAATAATAATTATTATTATTATTATTATTATTATTATTATTATTATTATTATTATTATTATCAGAGACTGCGATAGACAATAATAATAATAATAATTATAATAATAACAATAATAATTATATTAATATTAACATTTATTATCATCATTGTTATTATTATTTTTAGAAGGGTCAAGAATTCAAAAGCTCAGTTACCCACACCTTCGAAGTTATCTAAAAGCATTTCAAACTTCAGTCTTATATTTATTAAATAATATTTATTTTTCAGTTTATATGACATCATACAAACACGACACAACAGTTAAAAACATCCAACTATTTCTGATCTGTTTATCGGAATCCAAACCTCCTTTGTAAAGTCCTGCCAAAATAGGATTCGTATAGAAGGTCCTCCAATCAATCTTAACCCAACCTCCCTAGCTAATCTCCCCGTTCCTCAACCCCTCCTCAAAACCTCGTACGCCTCATTCTAGCAGAAAACGCCCGTACAACCTTATAAAGAAACCCCGAATGCTTGTGGAGCATAAACACAACGTTATTCTTTCTCTACGCCGATATTTGTCAGGTCTGATTTATTGCAGTTTAAATGTCGTCTGTCGTGGTTGGTTCTATTTCTATGGGGCAACGAACGCCATAATTAGACGCAGTCTGTCTTTATAGTTGGTGCTGCATCCAGCTCTGTTAAAAGATCGCCTAGCCTAGCCAGTGCACTCTGAACTATAGTTTGCAGGAGGTTAATTGAAGTAAAGTTTGCAAGAGGTTAATTG
>NC_089756.1:3295497-3350497 GCF_040412425.1 Macrobrachium rosenbergii | reverse complement strand
GGTTTATAGAGATGGTTCATACGAAATCCAGAACGTTGCTAATGTCTTTCTTGCATATCATGAGGTTAGATGGTCAAAAGAATGTCCTGTCTCTTTCAAACCACTTCTATATAGACGTTATGTAGATGACACTTTTTTTTTTTTTTTCAGATCTCCCACTCACATTCCTTTGTTTCCAGAGTATTTAAACTCGAAGCAGGAAAATATCACATTTACACCAGAAACTGAGACTGATGGAAAGCTGGCCTTTCTGGATGTTCCCGTAAGCTGTAAAGATGGTGAGTTTCAAACAGGTGTATAGGAAGCCAACTTTCACAGGACTCTCAACCAAATTCTTTTATACTCATTGATTTTAAGAGGAACTTAGTGAAAACTTTAGTAACTAGGACATTTCAGATTTGTTCCGATTATTTTAGCCTACTGTCAGAATCATGTCCAGTTAATCATTCGTGACCTTTGGCTTTTTATTTTTCTTTTAAATTAACGTAGCTTTGAAGGCTTTTGTTTCGGTCACGGAAAGTTTAGTTAACTTTTTTTATTTACCTTGTTTCTTTGTATTGTTGGTACTCCGCCCATGAGTTGTTTGTTTTCTTTTTTGCATGTACAATTGTTTGTATGGTTGCTGGAGTGTTAAGCAGTTTGACAGGTCGTTGTTGGAGACCTGTTTGTTTACTTCTGCCATGGCGGGGCCTTTTGAAGACAGAGTGTCGTCGGCTCTTAAATCACCATAAAGGACAGCTCTTGCTCTCTCTCTACGCTGGAGGGGCAGTTAGTCAAGCAGTGTCTTCTGGTGGAATTTTAGTCTCTCAGGGATCCCACTTAAACTGCCTGGTTGGCCGTGGTCCAGGTCCTCTTACTCGTCCAGATCTGGGGTGGATTATTGAATCTGCAGGGATCCTTCTGTGTATGGGTGTGTGTGTCTGACACACTTCTGCTGTTGTCGAATTAACAACTACGTGTGCCAGTCCTGGTGGCACGTCTTGCCTTTCAACCTGTGCTACTGCTTCCTAGATGTGCTACTGCTTCCTAGATGTGCTACTGCCTCCTAAATGTGTTATTGCCTCTTAAATGTGCTACTGCCTCCAGCACTGTACTGCCTCCTATTTGTGCTACTGCCTCCTAAATGTGCTACTGCCTCCAGCGCTGCGCTGTCTCCTTAGAACAGTCATAATGCCCACTGACTCTTGTGTTGCTGGTAAGGATTGAATCTTTAAGTTGTTATTCTTTAGACGTCGCTGACGCGGGTCAGCCCATCTTACCAACAATTGCCTTGTGTTGACCTACGGCCTTGGGACAGTTGCACGGCCAAGATCCTGTGTTCTGCTGCTTTTAAAAACAATTAACTTGCCAGTGTAAATATTCTTATTTGGATGTATATAATTTTTGTTAATTAGGTTTAAGGTTGTTAATTAGTTTTAGGTTTTCTTCTGTCTTTCTCTTCAACTATCCTGCCGTCAAGTGTGAATGTTCTCTTCCCTTGTGTGATAGTTGTATTAGCAAGTTTTTGTGCAGTGAATGTGTTATCTTCCTTTAACTGGACTTTTCAGTGATCCTGAGTTTTATAATAAACATTCAATATAGAGTTCATAGTATTTTTACCCCTTTCTGAGTAATTTTTATTCCATTGATTGTTCCACGAGTTGTCAAGCACATAAGGCTATGTCCTGTGAGGGTCTGATTGCTTACAAGTGGTAAGAACCTGTATAATTATTGTAACGAAACAACAACGTCGTTACACTTTACATTTTGAATTTTCTTGTATCAAGGATATTCATTTTCATAATGGATTCGATGCTAAATTTTTGACACATACATTGGTAAACAACTCCAAAACTAATGAGTCCACGTCCCCCAAAAGCGACAGTAAACAAAGCTACTATTTATTTTTCCTTGCCCTACATGGTGAAAGTAGTTTTTCCTTGAGAAACAGTTTCTCTAAATTACTATTGGAATTTTACCCTCAAATCAGTCTCGGAGTCATATTCAGGCCTAAAAATGTAGTACAAAGTTTTTCAAGTCCAACGACACGGTGCCCAAAGACCTACAGTCATCTGCAGTCTATAAGTATACATGTAGTTGCTGTAATGCAACTTATATTGGTAAATCAAAGCGCCAGTTTTGGGTCCGTGCCTTTGATCACCTAGGCCGATCAATTAGAACAAACGGGCCACTTAACAAATAAGCATTTAGTGCCATTCGCGAGCATTGCCATCTGCATGACCATCCTCTGAGTATAGATTCTTTTCTATATTAGCCAGTCGGTCTAGAGATGTGGAGCTAACCACAATTGAAACGTTATATTCCATCAGAGAAAACCCATCACTCTGTAATAATGAACGGTCAGTTGAGTGGCTTTGTTTTTAATTGTGTCTATCTTCTGTAACTATCTTTGTATTTGCCTTTTATTCCTCTCTTGACTCTTGCTTTTTTATAGGTTAAACGGTACTGGTCAATTTTAATTCTTGGTGTACAAAATATTAGTTATATTTTCTTTTTACTAACTTTTAATTTTAAAATTGTTCTATAAAAATAATATAAGCAATATAAAATTTCATATTTTTCTAGATAGTGGTTTCAGTTAACTTCATTAAGGCCATTATTACCTTACAGTAGCTGTAATGCCTTTAGCTCCCCGAACCAGCTAGTTTTACTAGTTTACTGCCGAAGAATTGCCCGTTTACAGAATAGTGTTGGGATCTTCGGGAGAGGTGAAAGTTTTCTTTTTCTTAAGAGCTACGTAATTTGAAGTGCACACTGTAATCATTTTTAAGATATCAGCCCTTTCGAGAAGGACGGATTTCGCCGCCGCTCTTGATTTACCGAGAGTCAATAGTTCATGGGACCCACATCAGGACGGAGACTTTACTGCATAGACGGACAGCTTGCCGGTGGATATAAGAAAGGTTAGCTAATTGTAAGGTTACCCGGCCTTATTTATTGGTTTGTGTTTTATATTCCTCAACCATTCGAGTTAATTAATTTTTAAATCCTGCTAATATTATTTTTTTAGCGTTCGATTGGCCTATTTCTTTATTACAGTTTTTGCCATGTTTAATCATGGCTGATAGTTATCGTTGACTTTGAGATTTAAATTGAGTGTTTTGCGTTATTTTAATATCTTAACTTGGAAGTGCGACGGATGTCTCCTTAATGTTTTCGTTCTAACACCAAGACGAAGTGTACATTGGGGAGCTTATTTGTTGAGGTGCTGAAGCGATGTGTTTAAAAATTTTATTTTATTTTTACTCCTTTAGTCTTTGTATTTGATGTGTTTAATGTTATTTTTATTTTAGTGTTTTTTTCATTGTATTTATTTGTTATTTTTAGATGCTCTGATGATGGGGTATGTTAGAACCTCGAAACTAGTCGCAATAAAGAATGTTTCCTCAAGTACTGGTCTACCTATTCTTTATATATATATATATATATATATATATATATATATATATATATATATATATATATATATATATATATATATATATATATATATATATATATATATATATATATATATATATATATATTTTGAGTGTACATATATATATATATATATATATATATATATATATATATATATATATATATATATATATATATATATATATATATATATATATATATATATATATATAATATACATACATATATATATATACATATATATATATATATATACATATATATATATATATATATATATATACCTTACCTTACACGAGAGAGTCATCCAGAGAGAGAGAGAGAGAGAGAGAGAGAGAGAGATTTTAGATTATACAAGATAGCCAAAAGCTACAAAGCAAAAATTATGCCTAGATACTGACAAAGACTCTCTCTCTCTCTCTCTCTCTCTCTCTCTCTCTCTCTCTCTCTCTCTCTCTCTCTCTCTCTCTCTCTCTATCTGCTAAGAACCCACAATTTCTGATAACGACATCGTTGCTGAAGCACCATTATCCCCGAATCATGGGGACCATCTTGGATTTCAGGGCACGAAGAGTGAATTATGCCCGTATTGCATCTAACGGGTACTAGGGAGTTGGGGAGGGGGTTGGGAGTTGGGGAGGGGTTGGAGCAGGTTATTGGTGATTGATGGTGATAAAATCACGGTTCTCTTGGTGAACTGGGAGAACTGGGTGGGACAAGATTTCAACATTTGGGACCCTTTCAAGAACATCATTTTCAAAAGATGTTCAAGTAAAATCATTGCATATCACTGTCAACATTAACAGTCAGTCATAGAGAATCTGCTTCTGCTACAAAGCTCTTGTTATTCTTTCCTTTGGCAGCCTTTTCATTTTCCTAGACCATGTGACTGCATTAAAACTCCTTTCCAGGAGACAAGCCTCAATCATATGATCGCCCCGGGCACTACTTAAGGGAGTGCTGAGTCAATGCCACGGGAGGTACTAATCTAGGACAACTGGCCTGAGCACCAAAAGAGAAAGTTGGGTGAACATGTGACATGAGATCATCCATGTGGGCCCGGCATTTTAGCATACGGTCAACAAAGTGAAACACAAGGTCAAGTCAGCACGATACAAAATGGATGACTCCTGCAAGAATGGGAAATTAATCCAGGCGAAGGGATAAGAGGACCAACACACGACACCTCTCATCAGAGACACACTAGACACAGTCCTACCACCCACTACCCTTTGAGCTCCATTCCCTAAGAGCCATTCCCAAAACCATGTGGCTGATTTCCAGTCCAGTATATTTCCAGTGCCAATACCCTTAATACAGCCCCCCATCATCGGCGCATCTACAAGGACCCATCTCTCCAACACAAGGTACAGTGCCAGGAATTCAAGTTTTGCCAGTCACTTAGTTCCTTTTTCTTTGCTCTTCCATTTTCCATGTTTCCAACTAAATTCTCACACAGACCTGACTTTGTTATTAATTGTGTTCATAAGTGTATTCTACTGTGTTATACCCAAGGATCCGTTGGCACCATCAGTTCATCCTTGAACCCTTCGTTGCTCTAATTTCGTCAGTTAATCGTATGCATTTTCCATTGCAGACAGAGTTTTCTTGCTGTGGATCCTTCTGCTTCGATTGTGCTTTCATTGCCATGGTAAACCCACTGCAATTTGATTCACAGTACCCTTGAAGTGAAATCCCCAGTATTCAGTTATTATCTGTTCATCTTAATTTAGTGCTCTGGCAGGATCCCATTCACCTGTCCTAATTATCCCCATCTTCTGATCTGTTATGGTCAATATATGTGATTCTAGTTATGCTAAGCGTTAATATAAAATTCCCCATTCTAGTAAAGCCCTCAGCTCATTTTCTTTTCTTCTGGTTCTACCAACCCAGGAATTCTAGTCAGATTGCATCATCCCTTGTGGTAAGTTCCCTTCCTGGGTTTAGAATATAAAAGTGGCGACCTTTGCTCAAGATTTGTAGCCTCACATCATTGCAAGCCCAGCAAATAGCCTCGTTAACCTGGATACAAGACTAGAAACAAACCTTTTACCGTAGATCCCTTCAAATAATCAAATACAATCAAATGAAAGTACACAGCGTATTTTGTTAATTTTGTATTATTGCAATCATAAACCATGACTGGAGTTTTTTATTTATCAAATTTTCTCTAAGAATTAAAATCCCCACGTGCATGCTGAACAAGTAATCTCAGAGAGAGAGAGAGAGAGAGAGAGAGAGAGAGAGAAAGAGTGTTGCCATTCCAGAACACAAGTTTTGCCACTACCACATGCTAGCAACTTCTGCATGACTTAAATTGCTAGGTCTTAGTTAGGAAGTGAAGTGTTGAGTGTTAAAAAGGAAAAGTGCATTTATTTCCCCCCACCAGGTTCTCTGGCCAATTTGCCAACTATTGTTTTAGACAGGGCACACACCACCTGGCAACTAAAAATCAGGTACATTAGTCAATTCCGCTTTTCCCTGCTCTCTCTCGCACATGCAGTAGCAAATGCGCTAAAATTTCTAATTAACCTCCTAAGAAGTTCCATGTCCATTCTTTGAAAATTTACATTTACAAAGTTCATTCATACGGTGCCACGCAAGCCACTTTGCAAGTCTAAGAAGGGGTTCATTTTGATTTCCCAAGTCCACATGCGTGAGCAATTCTTCGCTCTCATACCTAAAACCTGCGAAGAGACAAGGGAAACTTTCCCAAACCTGTTCGCGTTTGTCTCATAAAACTTCGTGCCAGACTTCACTCAGACACCCACTTGGCTGATGAATGTGCTCAGCTACCCGTCACAACATTACTTTGCAACCTCTTAGAGCAGCATAAACTTCATGAACCGTTATGGTCACATGTTTTCGTCAGGTCTTTTACTATAATGTAAAATTCTTCACACACATGATCACAACAAATGAATATCTGTTGCATGATAGCTTTAAGGACCCTGCTCGCTTTATATTACTAGTGGAGAATTAAGCCTACTTATTTCAAGTGCAACTCTGTGTGTACTTATAACCAATCCCAGTTGTTTTTGCGTAAGCCTTTACCACTCTGCGTCCATCCCACATGTCTCTCACCAAAATAAACTCCACTACAGCTTATGCTAACCATTTACCAAATCTCCATGTTACCACACATGGCTGAGTTACTCAAACCTACAAAATCTAAAAAATCCTGAGCTCAATTCTATGGAACAAGCCTGCACCCTGAGAGAACCAAAACCAAAACTTATAAACAAACCTACATTCTTCAGAACATACAAAACTGTTCTGTTACAACAAACCTACATTCTTTCAAAGAAACCTACACTCTCCAGAACAGACCAAACCCGTTCTTTTCAAACAACCATGCTCTTTCGAACAAACCTACGTTCTCCAGAACAGACCAAACCTGTTCTTTTCAAACAACCACGTTCTTTCAAACAAACTACATTCTCCGGAACAAACCAAACGTGTTCTTTTCGGACAACCCTGCATTCTTTGAATAAACCTACATTCTCTGGAACAACCCAAAACCCACTCTTTTTGAACAACCAAAAGTTTTTTTAACCAACCTACGCTCTTCAGAACTCCCAAAAAGTTCTCTCGAACAAACCCTAACCTCACGCTCGATTCCTGGGAATGAGCCACCCACTACAAAGTGCCCAAACGTTCTCTTGAACAAACCCTAACCTCACACTCAATTCCCAGGAACAAGCCATGCCCTGCAAGGTGCCACAAAACGTTTATTCGAACAGAAGCCTTAACCTCGTGCTTGATTCCCAGGAACAAGCCACGCACTCCAAAGTGCCCAAACCGTTCTCTGTAACAACCCCTAACCACAAGCTTGACTCCCCGGAGCGAGGCACACACTAAATGAGACCCTAAAATTATCTCACTCAACTTCCTGGAGCGAGCCTGCAACAAGAGTGCCACAATCCATCCTACAGAACTTACCACAACATCTTGTACCCGACCCCCCCCACAACCCAGGACAAGCCCGCACTACCTAGTGCCATTCCCTAGTTCTCTGGAACAAGCCTACAATCAGTGCCAGTGCCACCTAACTAAAAGGGCACCCCCATTTACCAGTAGTGCCACCTACTGGCCCCACTCCATTGCCAAATCACTCACTGCCAAAGCAGTTCCAGACCACCACTAGCACCATGCCCCTTGGCATCGAGTACCACCAGCATATCCTTCACCTTGCCTTTGGACCCCTGTATTAGAAAAATGTTCAAGAATGGCCTAAAAGATAAAATAACTGACTTAATTACTAATTAGTTACCTTATATATATTTTCTATGTGTTCGTATGTTTAATATAATTTTTAATTTGTAAAATGTTTCTCTTGCAAATATTTTTATTGTTTACAAAAAAGAGAATTATTTTGTTGTACTAACATTTTTTTTGTGGTCAGTCACTTCCTTGTATAATCTTTTAATTGTCCTGTCCCTGCTTCTGAACGGTTGATCCTAATCCTTTGTAAAACTTCTTAAATATTTAACCCTGTTTTGGCAGTTCTACTAATTCTTCAATTGAGTTGGATTCCAGGTACATATTTTTTTCTTTGTAATCCCCATCTGTCATTTATATGAGCTTTCTTTGTAAACTTACTTTTATATTTCTTCAGTCTGCTAAGTAAAGGATGACAGTCGAAAGGCCTCGCAGCACTCCAGTGTTTCTCTTTCCTTCGTGGATTTTATCTTTATTTACACTTATGAATACATATATATATATATATATATATATATATATATATATATATATATATATATATATATATATACTGTTACGTCCTGAGTCCGGCTGGAAGAGTTAAATTTGATTTTGAATGCAATTTGCCTTAGGGCCAGCACCTAGAGCTCAGAACGTAATCAATAAATGTAATTACTAAGATGATTGACCTTGATATTACATCTATTTAACAGAGAATGGGAAGGTTGCCTTTCAAACCAGTCAGGTAACTTTAAACTGAGTTTATTTACAAGCTGAGCAATCAGAAATTTGATATGAAATGGCTGACTAAGCGGCAAACAAGGCACTTGCAATGTGCAATGAAAGTGAGACTATAAGTAGCAAATAAATGAATCTGAGAAGGGCTACAGCCCTGAAAGAGTTGGACACAAAGGCAAACCACTGCTGTTGAGACTGGATGATAAATAATAGATTTTAGCGCAACGCGAACGCAGATGGGTGGACGATCACGTGCCCCTGGACTGCTGGTGGTCAGATGAGTCTTGCACGTAACAAGATGGTAGTTAAACGTCTAAGGCTATTTGGTTCACAAGGGCAGGGACAGAAAACTCAAAGAGCCAGGTAACAGGATTCTGGAAAAGAATTCCAGGTTAGCATTCAGATATATTGATTTTCTCTCACATGAAATTACTTATTCACAATGGAGGAAATTATTACTTAGATTTAATTAGTACATGGTAACACTATGGTGGGAATGCTCTAATTATTATCACAGAACAAACTTAATTTTAGCTTGGAACAAATCATGAGGGCAAATGTGCATGCTAGGCTGTGGGAAACAAAGGGGCTTTGTTTTGGAAGAATGAAAAGTTGGAAATACTGAAAATGGAGAGAAATTCACGAGAAGGAAAAGAGCACTGGCGTCACTCGCAACTTCAAGACGTACCTTATTGCATCTGTGCATGAAGCTTGCTTGCAAAAGATGAATTCCGGCCACAGAAGTCCAGACACATGGCCAGTGTAAAGAGGGAAGGACAGCACCAGCTTGGCTCTGTGGTGCTCTGGGACGTAGTGGCGAGAGAGGTCACCGAGACATCCCATTTGATTTCTAGGGATGGGTACAGGACATCGGTAGACTGTAAGGAACAATAACAACCAGTACAAAGGTCGAAGGTAAAAAGGTCTTATAGTTAAGACTAACTAAGGGTCAACCTAGCAGCCCAATTACTGTCCTGACTGGTCCTTCCCCAGAAAAATATGATATGGAGTAAGGACGTTTACATTTGTTCCCCACCTAGTGGGGTCTCCTCCAGCTGCCATTAAATTTGATTTCATAGCTAACGGACTGGAGGGACGAAATTTCTAAGTACGTGTATATATATATATATATATATATATATATATATATATATATATATATATATATATATATATATATATATATATATATATATATAGTATATATGCACACAAACTCTTTGCAATTATTTGTGCAATATTGCTTAAAATGATGACATGTCAAACAAGGCTGGAGCATGCCTCTTCTTTGAGAGGTCAGATCTCAACGTATTCAGAGCCTCCCCGTTGTCGCAGGACGACCACAATCGAAAGAGTTTCGAAAGAGAAAATGAAAACTCGAGTTAGGAGAGAAAAACTTCTTACTGGCGTTAAGAACTAAATAGTGAATTCTCACAGTATCTTTTGGTTATTACTTTTCTCTGTACTCATTCAGTATCCTCCAGTTCCTTCATTATTATTATTATTATTATTATTATTATTATTATTATTATTATTATTATTATTATTATTATTATTATTATTTATTATTATTCAGAATATGAACCCTATTCATATGAAACAAGTCTACAAGGGCCATTATTATTATTATTATTATTATTATTATTATTATTATTATTATTATTATTATTATTATTATTATTATTATTATTACAGGTTTTTTAAAGAAAATGGCAGTCTCAACAGGATATGAATATCGGTCAATTGCTTGCAACCATTCCAGCGCAAGAAAAACAATTGATACGACGAACTGAGCGTTTACTATAAAAAATAAATGCTGTTGAGACTGCCATTTTCTTTAACAAAACTTGTATTAAAGAAGGTCTTTTTCCTATTATTATTATTATTATTATTATTATTATTATTATTATTATTATTATTATTATTATTATTATTATTCAGAAGATGAACCCTATTCGTATGGTACAAGTTCGCCCGCCACAGGGGCTACTGACTTGAAATCTAAGCTTCCAAAGAATACGGTGTTCATGAGAACAAAGCAGCAGAAGATTATAGGAAGTATAGAAGATAGAGGATCACTTATTAGATAAGAAAAAATAAATTAACAAATTTATAAATATATAGATGATAATGTAAGTAAATTATTTAAACACTACTACCTTAGTGCATATATTTTCATCATTTCTGCCTGAATGTTTTACATCTAAGGTTATTCCTCAATAATGTGCTTTTGCTCACAATACTTAGGCAGTCTCTGCTTTTGCAAACAACATGTCGTTCTCTCTAGTATAAGAGTTATTACCTTCTCAGTTTGCTTGGTGTTTTTTGTTTATTTTGGCTACAACTGAAATGTGGCAAAGTTTGCCTTGTGCCGTTGTGGAATTCTCCCATCTCCAAATGTTTATGCGAGGAGCAAATTCATCCCTCCTCGCTGAGGCTGTTGGCGTCTCCTCCTCAATTCCGGTGTTTCGGATTTATTTTCGATTCCCTCATATTTATTTATGTCTGTCACCTTTTCATTTACCTTCTCTCTTCTCTCTCTCTCTCTCTCTCTCTCTCTCTCTCTCTCTCTCTCTGCAGGCCGATTTCCCTTCGGGGCCCCTCTTGGGTTTGTAGTCTGTTGACTCTGTCCAGGAAGGTTTTCAGCTGACGATTTAAAGAAAATAGAGAGAAGGAAAGAGATCAATAAAGAAAAAAAGAAAGTAAGAGAGAAAGGAATGACACGAACACGAGCTCACAAAACTGACAATCACATTTTCCGCGAACTTGAATTCACCCTAACATCAGATAAAAAGGAAGTAACATCACACACGAATTCACCTTAACATCACATAAAAAGGGTATAACATCACATATGAATTCCCCCTCACTTCAAATGAAAAGGAAGTAACATCACATATGAATTCACCCTAACATCAAATAAAAAAGGAAGGAACATCACACATGACTGCCAAACATCAAATAAAAAGGAAGCAACTTCACATATGAATCCACCCTCACATCAATAAAAAAAAAAAAAGTCCAGAGTGTACTTTAAAATTCCCTGCTTTCCAGAGACTCACACCGACGTCACGATGAAGTTTAAAAGCGATGTTTCGTTGCCATGCAAGCACGCATGCGCGGGTGGGTGTATGTGCTTAACCGAGCAACAGCAGCTGTAATGTTAAAACAATAGGACGCCCATTCGTCCGGATACAATGGCCGGAAGGAAGCTATTCTCTTCTGCAGTAAAGTTCAGGTCCGGAGATGTGATTATTTAAGGATACGTTCGCTCGTTTTAATTTGTCTAACCTTATTCGTTTGTCGGTGTCTGATTGTAGTTCTGTGGGTTTTCTTTTCTTTGTTCTGGGGAGTTGGGGGAGGGGCCAAACCAGCATGGCTGGGCCTCTCTTTTAATCATTTTTGTGATTCGTTTCTTTGGAATTTTACCACTTTTTTTATTGCATCGAAATGTTGCTGTCCAAAGGTTACTATATAGCTTTCTTATTACGAATAGCTGAATATCATTTTCAATTTCGTTCGAAACATGAACGCTTTCACAGAGAGAGAGAGGAGAGAGAGAGAGAGAGAGAGAGAGAGAGAGAGAGAGAACAAAAAAGAGATGATCATTAAAAAGAAATGGTGACCAGAAAGAAAGAAGAGAATAAAATAAAAATTATAATAACCCAGTCACAAAATGAAATGATGACCAACCCCCTAACCCGAAAAAAAAATGTTAACCAGCCAACGAAAATAAACGAATGGTGACCATCTCTCATACCCCAAAAAATAAATAGTGATCAACTAGAAAAATGCAAATGTTGACCAGCCCCACAACCAACAAAATGGTGAGCAGACCCCCAAACAGAGAATTCAAATGGTGACCAGCTTCCCAACCAATTGAAGAATAGTGACCACAGAAAAAATGGAAAATGGTAACCTAAAAAAAAATTTGTGATCAGCAGGTAAAAAAAAAACCGACTGATAACCAACATACACAAATAATGAACCGGTGACCAGCCAAAAACTGAACGAAATTTTAATCACAGACAAAAAAAAAAGAATTGATATCCAGCCCCCATGTGGACATTCCTGAGTCCAAGCCTTATTTCAGAAATGCATAAAAGCCTTTGCGATGTCGAAGTGAAGTCGCTAGACAACAAGACAGGTCCCAGAGAAACCTCTCTCTCTCTCTCTCTCTCTCTCTCTCTCTCTCTCTCTCTCTCTCTCTCTCTCGCGGCGATCGTCCCCAGTCGGAGATAAAGACAGGGGACGTTAGTAATCGGTAATGAAGGAGCCCAAGTTCGAGTCCTTAGTACCGAAGGCACTTCAGAAGAGCCGAAAAGAACCTCGACCATTTTTTGTTGGGTTCCATTTTTGTTGGTCTTTATCTTGTAATTACAATGAGCATACTTATTATTATTATTATTATTATTATTATTATTATTATTATTATTATTATTATTATTATTATCGACCCCTTTTTCAGAGGGACGTCCAATTTCGTTATTCTTCTGTTTCTTGTTTTATAACTAGCATACTTGTTATTATTATTATTATTATTATTATTATTATTATTATTATTATTATTATTATTATTATTATTATTATCATCTCTTTCAGCCTTCCCTAACTGAGAAACGTCGTTTTTGCCAACAGTGACAAGAGCAGCAGAAAATCCTACCGAATTCGACAATGAAAACATCACTTCTTCATATCATAATCATGCATGACCCCAGTAGCAGATGATGCTAAAGTCACCGAGGATGTTGATGGGACTCGGGATAGCATCGTCGGTCGGAGGAAGCACCAGAGGGCAACATCCCAACCATAGACATAGAGGGAGAGATTGGACAGCCTATGATAACCAAACAATTTGTGACGTGAACTTCCCGGCGCCATTACTATGTGCTGATTATTATGTAACAATGACGCAACTCATGCAATGTAGCGTGAATCCCTGTACTCTTTGAAACGTTTTCTCAGCTGTCCTTCAAGACTGTCAAATGATTTATGTATTACTAAATACAATATGCACTGTAAACAGAAATGAAAATGTTTAATTTTGCTGGTATATTTTTTGTACAGTTAAGCCATACAGTTTTGCAGATATGGCGACGTTACAACATTATGATCATGCTGCATTGACAGTCAGTTTTCTCAGCAGTCTTTAAAGATTGGTAAATGATCTTTGCAGCTGACTGCAAGTTGACTGTGATCTAACACATGTTTACTTCTTTGTGGTTGCTTCAACACAGTTTTAAAGATTTTTATGAATGAAAATATGTCAGTTACTTGACAAATGTGATCCCCTATTCTTTTGAGATCCTGTTTCTGTATGTAACACAGTTGATGGCCCAACACTGGGTGCCAGAGGTGGCTCTGTTGCTGCTGCTGGTCTGCGCAGTTGCTGCCATTTCTGGGAATCAACACAGCAATGGCGCCCTACTTGCACACGACAGTTACGTGCCTGTCCAGTCTCTCCCTTTATATCTATGATCCCAACATCCCCGGTCTGTAAAAGATGTTTCAGAAATGTTTGAGAGATGCCCCCCAGCTTTGGCGAAGGCCTCACATTAGCCCAATAATAAAAACATCATCTGGAGATCTCGGTAGGATTTGCACAGACATGAATACTGATGCGATTCAGACGATGTTTGCGACATTAAGGAGACATATATATATATATATATATATATATATATATATATATATATATATATATATATATATATATATATATATGATATATATATATGTATATATATATATGGAATATATATATATAATATATACGATCCCAACTTCCCGACTCAGCAATATAGACAATATATCGAATTATATATAATATTTCCATATATATCGATACGATCAGAAATATATCTGTTACGGGATGTTGATGATATATATTCATCAGACTCTCACATGAAATGTTGTCTATTGGAGTCTGTGAGTCGGGGAAGTTGGGAGAGCTGGTATGGCAGTTTTGCCCAGGATGGCTTGGCAGCTTTCAGAAGTCCCAAGTGGTTTAGGATCTTTCAGTGGGTCAGCTCTCACCTGACCATCATGATCTGAGAGCCTGATGAGATCCTTCTGATTGTGTCCTGCTGAAACGTTTCTAAAATCCTGCTGAGATTTCAGATCCTACTGAGTCCTCCTGACATCCTCCTGAATTACCACTGAGGTCCTGCCAAGATCCTTTTCAGATCCTACCGAGTTCCTGCTGACATCCTCCTGAATTCCTATTGAGGGCCGGCTGAGATCCTTCTCAAATCCTACTGAGCTCCTGTTGGGTCATCTGACGTAGTGACTCCGGGTACCAACCCCCCTCACTCCTCCTCCTCCTCAACCGACGTCTGAGAGCCACGATCCTTCTGAGGTCCCTGGAATCGAAATCCTGCTGAGATTTCAGCGTCATTGACAGGATGCCCAGGTCCTGCGCGATCCTTTTCAGATCCGCCCTCCACATAATCCTCACATAATTCCTATTGAGGATCTTTCTAGTTCTCTGAGCAGGAGGCTGATAATGGCGGCATTGATATTCCGGGGGGCCGAAGCACATTCGTGCTATTAGACTGATTTAATACGGACACGCTTCGCTGCCGGAATGTGTGATTGGGCGTCAAAACGCCCCCGCCACACGCACCCCCCAACCCCTGTTAATTAAGGAGGAGGGAAGGAAGTTCTTGAGCAGGCTCTGATTATGGAAGATTGTTATTATTATTATTATTATTATTATTATTATTATTATTATTATTATTGCGTGCCGTGTGTGATTTCCCTACGAAAAACGCCCCCCGCCACACGCACCCCCCAACCCCTGTTAATTAAGGAGGAGGGAAGGGAAATCTTCCCCTGCTCTTACTTATGCGGAAGAGTTATTATTATTATTATTATTATTATTATTATTATTATTATTATTATTATTATTATTATTATTATTATTATTATTACCAATACACGAACCGCTATTAAGAAGGAGAACATCCTCACCTGCACTTACTGACACACGTGAATAATAATAATAATAATAATAATAATAATAATAATAATAATAATAATAATAATAATAATAATAATAACTATTAATGAGGAGGGAAGGCCTCATCCGCACTGCTGAGTCGGTAGAGTTATTATTATTATTATTATTATTATTATTATTATTATTATTATTATTATTATTATTATTATTATTATAATGAAAATAATGATAATTTAACTCTTCTGTATCAATAACTGCAGGTGAGAACGCCGCTCCTTCTAAATAGTTGTTATTATTACTCTTAAAAACTAAAGACTTATCAGAGAGAAGAAACTGCAACTGTAAACAATGAAATATTAAAAATAAAATGTGTAAATTAACATTTTTTCCTTGGAGCACCATTCAATCATTTAAAAATTACCGAGGGAGATTAAATACGTCTCAGAATTTCTCATCCAGAAAATGGAACTAGTATCGAAGATTCCCGGCTGAATTCAAATGGCCGTTAGTTTTACTACAGCTCATTTATATATCTATATATATATATATATATATATATATATATATATATATATATTATATATATATATATAAATATGCATGTATATGTGTGTATATAGATTATGTATACATATACATTCACACACACACGCATATATATATATATATACATACATAATCTACAGTATATGTATCATATACATATATATCTTTATATATATACATATATATATATGTATATGTATACATAATCTATATATACCATATACAATATATATATATATATATATATATATATATATATATATATATATATATATATATATATATATATATATATATAAATGGATGTATGTGTGTGTGCATGTTCCAGCATAACTGTGAAATGCATTGAGCAATTTCAAGCAAACTTGGTATCCATATGACTTATTATCTAGAAAAGAATACTGTGGGGTAAGACATCACTGGCACCATATGGGTGGGGGTGTGGGTGGGAAGGGGGTGACATGTTAAAATAACCAAAAACGACACGTATTAGTGTCTAATCCATAGTTTTCGAGGTCGCTGAGATGAATAGTGACATTCCTGATGCCCTTTAAGCCCAAGTTCAGCCCCGATAGGAATGGAGGGTGGGAAGGGGTGAAATATAAAATATCAAAAATATTAGGCAATGTAACTGAAGCAACTATCTTAACAGGAAAGGGAGAGTGAGAGAGAGAGTGCGATAGGGAGAGGAAGTGAGAGAGAGAGTAGAGGGGTATCAGGAGGAAAGAGAGAGAGAGAGAGAGAGAGAGGGGTATCAGAGGAGAGAGAGAGAGAGAGAGAGAGAGAGAGAGAGATAGCGTAGAGGGAGGAGAAAGAGAGAAAAGAGAGAAAGAGAGAGGGTGTTAGGGGAGAGAAAGATGGAAAGAGAGAGAGAGAGAGAGAGGGAGATAGAGAGTCTGTCGGTTGTCATCCAGAGTTATCCAGGGCAGGCCAGGTTGGTCAGCTATTATATATTATATATATATATATATATATATATATATATGTATATATATATATATATATATATATATATATATATATATATATATATATATATATATCCACACACACAGACATGTGTACAGTTGTAGAAAATAGATATAAGGTTATAATTAACACAAGATTGTACGATTCTATAAAAATGAAAGTAGAACCAAGTGACTCGAGGGGCAGTTGATCTTCTTTCCATGGGATACAAAAGCATGCGTTACATCAAGACCTTTATGAAATGAGAATGAATATAGTTAATATTATTGTTCGGTAAATAATAAATAAAAACCCTCGTTACTACAAACTTTTGTCAACATTAATCACTTACTTACATTTTTACTAATCTATTTATTAATTTGTTAATTTATATTTTCTTATAACTGATCTCTTCTTTCTGTATTTCATATTATCTTCTGTAAGTTCTTTCAAACGAACACCATAGTCTTTGGAAGCTTGAATTTCAAGTCAGTGGCCCCTAAGGGGACCTTGTTCCTATGAAAAGGTTCATCGTCTGAATAATAATAATAATAATAATAATAATAATAATAATAATAATAATAATAATAATAATAATAATAATAATAATAATAATAACTGAATTTCAAGTCAATGGCCCCCGTGGTGAGATTGTTCCATATAAATAGGGTTTAATAATAATAATAATAATAATAATAATAATAATAATAATAATAATAATAATAATAATAAAATTGAATTTCAAGTCAATGGCCCCTGTAGGCTTGTCCCCTACGAATAGGGTTCACTTTTTAATAATAATAATAATAATAATAATAATAATAATAATAATAATAATAATAATAATAATAATAATAATAATAATAATAACAGAGGAATGACACAGAAAACCAATGCACGGACAGTACATGAGACAGACTAAAGAACTGGCCAGCAATGAAACATGGCAATGGCTACAGAGGGGAGAACTCAAGAAGGAAACAGAAGAAATGCTAACAGCGGCACAAGATCAGGCCCTAAGAACAAGATATGTCCAAAAAACAAGAGATGGAAATAACATTTCACTTATATGCAGGAAGTGCAATATGAAGGACGAGACCATAAACCACATAGCAAGCGAATGCCCGACGCTTGCGCAGAACCAGTACAAAAAGAGGCATGATTCAGTAGCAAAAGCCCTTGCACTGTTGCCTGTGCAAGAAACACCAGCTAGCTTGCAGTAATAAGTGGTACGAGCACCAACCTGAGTGAGTGATAGAAAATGATCAGGCAAAGATCATCTGGGATTATGGTATCAGAACAGATAGGGTGACATGTGCCAGTAGACCAGACGTGACGTTGATTGACAAAATCAAGAAGAAAGTATTACTCATTGATGTCGCAGTACCATGGGACACCAAAGTAGATGAGAAAAAATGAGAAAAATTTTATAAGTATCAAGACCTGAAAATAGAAATAAGAAGGATATGGAACATGCCAGTAGAAATTGTACCCATAATCATAAGAGCACTAGGCACGATCCCAAGATCCCTGAAAAGGAAAATGGAAAAACGAGATGCCGAGGTAACTCCAGGACATGTAGAAGAGCGTGCCATTAGAAACATCGGACATAGTGAGAAAAGTGATGGACTCCTAAGGAGACGGGATGCAACCGGGAACCCCGCACTATAAATACCACCCAATCGAATAGGATGACTAAGATAGAAAAAAAAACAACAATAATAATTAAGATCGACTTTACTTCATTCGTATGCCAAATCTCTTCCGACATACAAATCTTAAAACCACCGAATTCTAACCCAAGACAATGACACAAGGCTAAAACTCATAAATTTCTTCGGTATGCCCAAACGCCCGCCGGATGGACGACGCCCTTGAGTTATGGCATCCTACGAATTATCATTCAGGATGACGTACACTGCCGCTAAGGACCGCCCCTGGTTAATGCTCGCACATGCGTAAAACAAGGCGATGAGATTTATAGGGTTCAAAGAGATTTATGAAGTTGAAACTGATTCGTGTCCAATACGTCTCTCTTTTTGGGGTTAAAATGCATTTTTTATTTATTCATTTATTTATTTTTCTGTGTTTGAGCAAATTTTTGAGACGGTTCATTTTGGAATTAATTAATTTTTGAGACTTTCCATTTTATTGTAGTTATCGATATTTGATTCAAAATAAAAGACGTGGGAGGGGGGAGGGGAGGGGCGGGAAATGTACCTCGCATGAATAGTAGAGGCTCTGTGGCAGAAATGCTCTTTCTTGACTGATATTTACAATTCTGCTTATTTAATAAAAAAAAACTTATTTTTATGAATAAAAAGCCTCTCTATTTGTCAAAAGAGGCGTTTACTATCCAGAAGGTGTCGGTATTACTTCTTTGTAAAAAAATAAAGTGAATTAACGGATATAAAACCGATAAATTAATAGAAGATAATCTTCAGACGTTGGGACAGCTGTTGTCACCCATTTCAGAGGAAGCCGCACAGCTGGAACTAGATTTTTTGCAGGGTGTGTTGGGCTGGGGGTTGGGGGTTGGAAGGGGCAATAATTTTTTGTAGGGTAGGGGGTAGAGTGGGATTGTGGGATAGGGGAATAATTTTATATTAGGTGGTGAAATGGGTTGGGGTTGGAAGGGGGAAAATTTTTTGTAGGGTAGGATGTAGAGTGTGGATGTGGGATGGGGGAATAATTTGATATTAGGTGCTGAAATGGGTTGGGTGTTGGAAGGGGGAATAATTTTTTGTAGGATAGGAGGTAAAGTGGGGTTGTGGGATGGGGGAATAATTTTATATTAGGTGGTGAAGTGGGTTGATGGTTGGAAGGGGGAATAATTTTTTGTAGGGTAGGAGGTAGATGGGGTTGTGGGATGGGGGAATAATTTGATATTAGGTGGTGAAATGGGTTGGGTTTTGGAAGGGGGAAAAATTTTTTGTAGGGTAGGAGGTAGAGTGGGGTTGTTGGATGGGGGAATAATTTATATTAGGTGGTGAAGTAAGTTGGGGGTTGGAAGCAGGAATAATTTTTTTGTAGGGTAGGAGGTAGAGTGGGGTTGTGGGATGGGGAATAATTTTATATTGGATGGTGAAATGGGTTGGGGTTTGGAAAGGAAATAATTTTTTATAGGGTAGGAGGTAGAGTGGGGTTGTGGGATGGGGGAATAATTTTATATTGGGTGGTGAAATGGGTCGGGGATTGGAATGGGGAAAATTTTTTGTAGGGTAGGAGGTAGAGTGGGGTTGTGGGATGGGGGAATAATTTTATATTAGGTGGTGAAATGGGTTTGGTGTTGGAAGGGGCAATAATTTTTTGTAGGGTAGGAGGTAGAGTGCAGTTGTGGGATGGGGGAATAATTTGATATTAGGTGGTGAAATGGGTTGAGGGATGGAAGGGGAATAATTTATTGTAGGGTAGGGGTTAGAGTGGGGTGTGGGATGGGGGAGTAATTTTATATTAGGTGGTGGAATGGGTTGGGGGTTGGAAGGGGAATAATTTTTTATAGGGTAAGAGGTAGAGTGAGGTTGTGGGGTGGGGAAATAATTTGATATTATGTGGTGAAATGGGTTTGGTGTTGGGAGGGGCAATAATTCATTGTAGGGTAGGGGGTAGAGTGGGGTGTGGGATGGGGGAGTAATTTCATATTAGGTGGTGAAATGGGTTGGGGTTTGGAAGGGGATAATTTTTTTATAGGGTAGGAGGTAGAGCGGGGTTGTGGGGTGGGGGAATAATTTGATATCAGGTGGTGAAATGGGTTTAGGGTTGCAAAGGGGGAAAATATTTTATAGGGTAGGGGTAGAGTGGGGTGTAGGATGAGGGAATAATTTGATATTGGGTGGTGATATGGGTTGGGGGTTCGAAGGGGAATAATTTTTTGTAAGGTAGGAGGTAGAGTGGGGTTGTGGGATGGGGGAATAATTTGATATTGGGTGGTGAAATGGGTTGGAGATTGGAAGGGGAATAATGTTTTGTATGGTATGGGTAGAGTGGGGTTGTGGGATGGGGGAATAATTTTATATTAGGTGGTGAAATGGGTTGGGTGGTTGGAATGGGGAATAATTTTTTGCAGGGTAGGGGGTAGAGTGCGGTTGTGGGATGGGGGAATAATTTTATATTGGTTAGTGAATTGGGTTGGAGATTGGAAGGGGAATAATTTTTTGTAAGGTAGGATGTAGACTGTGGTTGTGGGATGGGGGAATAATTTAATATTCGGTGCTGAAATGGGTTTGGGGTTGGAAGGGGGAATAATTTTTTGTAGGGAAGGAGGTATAGTGGGGTTGTGGGATGGGGGAATAATTTTATATTGGGTGGTGACATGGGTTGGGGTTGGAAGGAGGAAAATTTTTTGTAGGGTAGGAGGTAGAGTGGGGTTGTGGGATGGGGGAATAATTTGATATTAGGTGGTGTAATGGGTTGGGTGTTGGAAGGGGGAATAATTTTTTGTAGGGTAGGAGGTAGAGTGGGGTTGTGGGATTGGGGAATAATTTGATATTAGGTGGTGGACTGGATTGGTGGTTGGAAGGGGGAATAATTTTTTGTAGGGTAGGAGGTAGAGTGGGGTTGTTGGATGGGGGAATAATTTCATATTAGGTGATGAAATGGGTTGGGTTTGGAAGGGGGAAAATTTTTTTGTAGGGTAGGAGGTAGAGTGGGGTTGTGGGATGGGGAATAATTTATATTAGGTGGTGAACTGGGTTGGGGGTCGGAAGGGGGAATATTTTTTTGTAGGGTAGGAAGTAGAGTGGGGTTGTGGGATGGGGGAATAATTTGATATTGGGTGGTGAAATGGGTTTGGGGTTGGGAGGGCAATAATTTATTGTAAGGTTGGGGGTAGAGTGGGGTTGTGGGAAGGGTGTAATTTCATATTAGGTGGTGAAATGGGTTGGGGTTTGGAAGGGAAATATTTTTTTGTAGGGTAGGAGGTAGAGTGGGATTGCGGGGTGGGGGAATAATTTGATATTAGGTGGTGAAATGGGATGGGGGTTGGAAAAGGGGAAAATTTTTCATAGGGTAGGGGCAGAGTGGGGTTTAGGATGGGGGAATAATTTGATATTGGGTGGTGATATGGGTTGGGGTTGGAAGGGGAATAATTTTTTGTAAGGTAGGAGGTAGAGTGGGGTTGTGGGATGGGGGAATAATTTGATATTGAGTGGTGAAATGGGTTGGAGATTGGAAGTGGAATAATGTTTTTAACGGTAGGGGCTGAGTGGGGTTGTGGGATGGGGGAATAATTTTATATTAGGTGGTGAAATGGGTTGGGGGTTGGGAGAGAGAATAATTTTTTGCAGGGTAGGAGGTAGAGGGTGGTTGTGGGATGGGGGAATAATTTAATATTGGCTGGTGAATTGCGTTGGAGATCGGAAGAGGGAATCATTTTTTGTAGGGTAGGATGTAGAGTCTGGTTGTGGGATGGGGGAATAATTTGATATTAGGTGGTGAAATGGGTTGGGTGTTGGAAGGGGGAATAATTTTTGGTAGGGAAGGAGGTAGAGTGGGGTTGTGGGGTGGGGGAATAATTTGATATTAGGTGGTGAAATGGGTTGCGGTTGGAAGGGAGAAAATTTTTTGTAGGGTAGGATGTAGAGTCTGCTTGTGGGATGGGGGAATAATTTGATATTGGTTGCTGAAAATGTTTTAGGGGTTGGAAGGGGGAATAATTTTTGGTATGGAAGGGGTAGAGTGGGTTGTGTGATGGGGGAATAATTTTATATTAGGTGGTGAAATGGGTTGGGAGTTGGAATTGGCAATAATTTTTTGTAGGGTAGGAGGAAGAGTGGGGTTGTGCAATGGGCGAATAATTTATATTAGGTGATGAAATGGGTTGGGGGTTGGAAGGGGGAATAATTTTTTGTAGGGTAGGAGGTAGAGTGGGGTTGTGCAATGGGGGAATAATTTATATTAGGTGATGAAATGTGTTGGGGGTTGGAAGGGGGAATAATTTTTTGTAGGGTAGGAGGTAGAGTGGGGTTGTGGGATGGGGGAATAATTTTACATTGGGTGGTGAAATGGGTTGGGGTTTGGAAAGGGGAATAATTTTTTATAAGGTAGGCAGTAGAGTGGGGTTGTGGGATGGGGGAATAATTTGATATTAGGTGGTGAAATGGTTCAGGGGTTGGAAGGGGGAAAATTTTTTGTAGGGTAGGAGGTAGAGTGGGGTTTTGCGATGGGGGAATGATTTGATATTAGGTGGTGAAATGGGTTTGTTGTTGGAAGGGAGAATAATTTTTTGTGGGGAAGGAGGTATAGTGGGGTTGTGTGATGGGGGAATAATTTTATATTAGGTTGTGAAATGGGTTGGGGGTTGAAAGGGGAATAATTTATTGTAGAGTAGGGGTTAAAATGAGTTGTGGGATGGGGGAGTAATTTCATATTAGTCGTTGGCATGGGTTGGGGGGTTGGAAGGGGAATAATTTTTTATAGGGTAGGAGGTAGAGCGGGGTTTTGTGATGGGGGAATAATTTGATATTATGTGGTGAAATGGATTTGGAGTTGGGGGGGGGAATAATTTAGTGTAGGGTAGGGGATAGAGTGGTGTGTGGGATTGGGGAGTAATTTGATATTAGGTGGTGAAATGGGATGGGGGTTGGAAAGGGGGAAAATTTTTTATAGGGTTGGGGTAGAGTGGGGTGTAGAATGGGGGAATAATTTGATATTGGTTGGTGATATGGCTTGGGGGTTGGAAAGGGCAAATTTTCTTGTAGGGTAGGGGGTAGAGTGACGTGTGGGATGGGGGAGTAATTTGATATTAGGTGGTGAAATGTGTTTGGGGTTGGGAGGGGCTATAACTTTTTATAGGGTAGGGAGTAGAGTGGAGTGGGGATGGGGGAATAATTTGATATTAGGTGGTGAAATAAGCTGGGGGTTGGAAAGGGCAGTAATTTTTCGTAGGGTAGGGGGTAGAATGGGGTGTGGGATGGGGGAATAATTTGATATTAGGTGGTGAAATGAGTTGGGGGTTGGAAGGGGCAGTAATTTTTTGTAGAGTAAGAGGTATAGTGGGGTTGTGCAATGGGGGAATAATTTGATATTAGGTGGTAAATGGGTTGGGGGATGGAAGGGGAATAATTTATTGTAGGGTAGGGGGTAGAGCGGGGTGTGGGATGGGGGAGTAATTTCATATTAGGTGGTGGAATGGGTTGGGCGTTGGAAGGGGAGTAATTTTTTATAGGGTAGGAGGTAGAGTGGGGTTGTGGGGTGGCAGAATATTTTGATATTATGTGGTGAAATGGGTTTGGGGTTGGGAGGGGCAATAATTTATTATAGGGTAGGGGGTAGAGTGGTGTGTGGGATGGGGGAATAATTTGATATTGGATGGTGAAGTGGGTTGGAGATTGGAAGAGAAATAATGTTTTGTACGGTAGGGGTAGAGTGGGGTTGTGGGATTGGGGAATAATTTGATATTAGGTGGTGAAATGGGTTGGGGTTGGAAGAGGGAATAATTTTTTGCAGGGTAGGAGATAGAGTGCGGTTGTGGCATGGGGGAATAATTTGATATTGGCTAGTGAACTGGGTTAGAGATTGGAAGGGGGAATAATTTTTTGTAGGGTAGGATGTAGAGTGTGGTTGTGGGATAGGGGAATAATTTTATATTGGGTGCTGAAGTGGGTTGGGGTTGGAAGGGGGAATAATTTTTTGTAGGGAAGGAGGTAGAGTGGGATTGTGGGATGGGCGAATAATTTTATATTAGGTGGTGAAATGGGTTGGGATTGGAAGGAGGAAAATTTTTTGTAGGGTAGGGGGTAGAGCGGGGTGTGGGATGGGGGAGTAATTTCATATTAGGTGGTGAAATGGGTTGGGCATTGGAAGGGGAATAATTTTTTATAGGGTAGGAGGTAGAGTGGGATTGTGGGGTGGCGGAATATTTTTATATTATGTGGTGAAAGGGGTTTGGGGTTGGGAGGGGCAATAATTTATTATAGGGTAGGGGGTAGAGTGGGGTGTGGGATGGGGGAATAATTTGATATTGGGTGGTGAAGTGGGTTGGAGATTGGAAGGGGGAATCATTTTTTGCAGGGTAGAGTGTGGTTGTGGCATGGGGGAATAATTTGATATTGGCTAGTGAACTGCGTTAGAGATTGGAAGGGGGAATAATTTTTTGTAGGGTAGGATGTAGAGTGTGGTTGTGGGATAGGGGAATAATTTTATATTGGGTGCTGAAATGGGTTGGGGTTGGAAGGGGGAATAATTTTTTGTAGGGAAGGAGGTAGAGTGGGATTGTGGGATGGGGAATAATTTTATATTAGGTGGTGAAATGGGTTGGGGTTGAAAGGAGGAAAATTTTTTGTAGGGTGGGAGGTAGAGTGGGGTTGTGGGATGGGGGAATAATTTGATATTAGGTGGTGAGGTGGATTGGTGGTTGGGAGGGGGAATAATTTTTTGTAGAGCAGGAGGTAGAGTGGAGTTGTGGGATGGGGGAATAATTTTATATTAGGTGGTGAAATGGGTTGGGTTTTGGAAGGGGGAAAATTTTTTGTAGGGTAGCAGGTAGAGTGGGGTTGTGGGATGGGGGAATAATTTATATTAGGTGGTGAAGTGGGTTGGAGTCGGAAGGGGGAATAATTTTTTGTAGGGTAGGAGGTAGAGTGGGGTTGTGGGATGGGAGAATAATTTGATATTGGGTGGTGAAATGGGTTTGGGGTTGGGAGGGACAATAATTTATCGTAGGGTAGGGGGTAGAGTGAGGTGTGGGATGGGGGAGTAATTTCATATTAGGTGGTGAAATGGGTTGGGGTTTGGAAGGGAAATAATTTTTTATAGGGTAGGAGGTAGAGCGGGGTTGTGGGGTGGGGGAATAATTTGATATTAGGTGGTGAAATTGGTTTAGGGTTGGAAAGGGGGAAAATTTTTTATAGGGTAGGGGTAGAGTGGGGTGTAGGATGGGGGAATAATATGATATTGGGTGGTGATATGGGTTGGGAGTTGGAAGGGGAATAATTTTTTGTAAGGTAGGAGGTAGAGTGGGGTTGTGGGATGGGGGAATAATTTGATATTGGGTGGTGAAATGGGTTGGAGATCGGAAGGGGAATAATGTTTTGTATGGTAGGGGTAGAGTGGGGTTGTGCGATGGAGGAATAATTTTATATTAGGTGGTGAAATGGGTTGGGGGTTGGAAGGGGGATAATTTTTTGCAATGTAGGAGGTAGAGTACGGTTGTGGGATGGGGGAATAATTTGATATTAGGTGGTGAAACGGGTCAGGGGTTGGAAGGGGGAAAATTTTTTGTAGGGTAGGATGCAGAGTGTGGTTGTGGGATGGGGGAATAATTTATTAGGTGGTGAAATGGGTTTGGGGTTGGAAGGGGGAATAATTTTTTTTAGGGAAGGAGGTAGAGTGGGGTTGTGGGATAGGGGAATAATTTGATTTTAGGAGGTGAAATGGGGTTGGAAGGAGAATAATTTATTGTAGGGTAGGGGTAGAGTGGGGTGTGGGATGGGGGAGTAATTTCATATTACGGGGTGGAATGGGTTGGATGTTGGAAGGGGAATAAATTTTTATAGGGTAGGAGGTAGAGTGGGGTTGTGCGATGGGGGAATAATTTGATATTATGTGGTAAAATGGGTTTGGGGTTGGGAGGGGCAATAATTTAGTGTAGTGTAGGGGGTAGAGTGGGGTGTGGGATTGGGGAGTTATTTGATATTAGGTGGTGAAATGGGATGGGGTTGCAAAGGGGGAAAATTTTTTATAGGGTAGGTGTAGAGTGGGGTTGTAGGATGGGGGAATAATTTGATATTGGGTGGTGATATGAGTTGGGAGTTGGAAGGGGGAAAATTTCTTGTAGGTTAGGGTGAAGATTGGCATGTGTGGGATGGCGGGGTAATTTGATATTAGGTGGTGAAATGGGTTTGGGGTTGGGAGGGCTATAATTTTTTGTAGGGTAGGGGGTAGAGTGGGGTGGGGATGGGGGAATAATTTGATATTAGGTGGTGAAATGAGTTGGGGGTTGGAAGGGGCAGTAATTTTTCGTAAGGTAGGGGGTAGAGTGGGGTGTGGGATGGAGGAATAATTTGATATTAGGTGGTGAAATGAGTTGGGGTTTGGAAGGGGAATAATTTTTTGTACAGTTGGGGGTAAAGTGGGGTGTGGGATGGGGGAATAATTTGATATTGGGTGGTAAAGTGGGTTGGAGGTTGGAAAGGGCAATAATTTATTGTAGGGTAGGGGGTAGGGTGGGGTTGTGGATGAGGGCATAATTTGATATTAGGTGATGAAATGGGTTGGGGGTTAAAAGGGGGAAAATTTGTTATAGGGTAGGAGGTAGAGTGGGGTTGTGGTATAGGGGAATAATTTATTATTAGGTGATAAAATGGTTGGGGTTGGAAGGGGGATAATTTTTTGTAGGGTAGGGGGTAGAGTGGAATTGTGAGGTGGGGGAATAATTTGATATTGGGTGGTGAAATGAGTTGGGTGTTGAAGGGGCAATAATTTTTGTAGGGTAGGAGAGGTAGAGTGGGGTTGTGGGATGGGGAATTATTTTATATTAGGGGATGAAATGGCTTTAGGGGTTGGAAGGGGGAATAATTTTTTGTAGGGTAGGAGGTAGAGTGGGGTTGTGTAATGGGGAATAATTTGATATTAGGTGGCGAAATGGCTTGGAGGTTGGAAGGGGGAATAAATTTTTGTAGGGTAGGAGGTAGAGTGGGGTTGTGGGATGGGGGAATAATTTTATATTAGGTTGTAAAAAGGTTGGAAGGGGGAAAATTTTTTAGAGGGTAGGAGGTAGAGTTGGGTGTGGAATGGGGGAATTTTACATTAGGTGGTGAAATGGGTTGGGGGTTGGAAGGGCGAAAATTTTTTGTAAGGTAGGGGTAGAGTGGTGTTTGGGTTGGGGGAAAAATGATATATTTGGTGGTAAAATGGGTTGGGGTTACAAGGGGAAATTTTTTTATTAGAGTAGGGGGTAGAGTCGGGTTGTGGGATGGAGGAATAATTGGATATCGGGTGGTGAAGTGGGTTGGGTGTTGGAAGGAGGAATAATTTTTGTAGGGTAGGAGGAACAGTGGGGTGTGAAATGGGGGAATAATTTGACGATAGGTGGTGAAGTGGGTTGCTGGTTGGAAGGGACAATAATTTTTTGTAGGGTAGCAGGTAGAGTGGGATTTAGGATGGGGGAATAATTTGATATTTTGTGGTGAATTGGGTTGAGGTTGGAAGGGGGAATAATTTTTGGGGGTAGGAGGTAGAGTGGGGTTGTGAGATGTGGGAATAATTGTTCATTGGTGATGAAGTGGGTTAGTGGTTGGAAGGGTTAAAATGTTTTGTGAGATAGCAGGTAAAGTAGGGTTGTGGGCTGGGGGAATAATTTTCGTTAGTGGTGAAGTAGGTTGGGGGTTGGAGAGGGGGAATCATTTTTGTGGGATAGGAGGTAGAATGGGGTTGTGGGATGGGGAATAATTTTCATTAGTGGTGAAGTGGGTTTGGGGTTCGAAGAGGGAATATCTTTTGTGGGGAAGGAGTAGAATGGGGTTGTGGGATGGGGAAAAATTTTCACTGGTGGTGAAGTGGCTTTAGGGTTCGAAGGGGGAATAATTTTTGTGCGGTAGGAAGTAGATTAGAGTTGTGGGATGGGGGAATAATTTTCATTGGTGGTGAAGTGGGTTTGGGGTTCAAAGGGGGAATAATTTTTGTGGGGTAGGAGATAGAGTTTGGTTGTGGGATGGGGGAATAATTTTCATTGGTGGTGAAGTGGGTTTGGGGTTTGAAGGGGCGATAATTTTTGTGGGGTAGGAGGTAGAATGGGGTTGTGGAAGGGAGGAATAATTTTCATTGATGGTGAAATGGGTTAGGGGGCTGGAAGGGGATAATTTTTATGGGGTAAGCGGTAGAATGGATTTTGGGATGGGGGAATAATTTTCATTAGTGGTGAAGTGGGTTTGGGGTTGGAAGTGGTAATAATTTTTGTGGGGTAGGAGGTAGAGAGGGGTTGTGGGATAGGGGAATAATTTTCATTAGTGGTGAAGGGGGTTGGGCGTTGGAAGAAGGAATAATTTTTGTGAGGTAGGAGGTAGGGTGGGGTTGTGGGGTGGGGGAATAATTTTCATTAGTGGTGAAGTGGGTTTGGGATTGGAAGTGGTAATAATCTTTGGGTGGTAGAAGGCAGAGTCGGGTTGTGGATGGGGGCATAATTTTCATTGATTGGGAAGTGGGTTTATCGTTCAAAGTGGAATCATTTTTGTCGGGTAGGAGGTAGGGTGGTGTTGTGGGATAGGGGAATAATTTTCATTGGTGGTGAAGTGGGTTTGGGGTTCAAAGGGGGAATAATTTTTGTGAGGTAGGAGGCAGAGTGGGGTTGTGGGAAGGGGGTATAATTTTCATTGGTAGTGAAGTGGGTTTGGGGTTCGAAGGGGGAATAATTTTGGGGGGTAGGAGGTAGAGTGGGGTTATGGGATGGGGGAATAATTCTCATTGATGGTGAAGTGGGATTGGGGTTGGAAGTGGTAATAATTTTTGTGGGGTAGGAGGTAGAGTGGGGTTGTGGGATGGGGGAATAATTTTCATTCATGGTGAACTGGGTTTGGGGTTCGAACGGGAATAGTTTTTGTTGGGTAGGAGGTAGAATGGGGTTGTGGGATTGGGGAATAATTTTCATTAGTGATGAAGTGGGTTTGGTGTTGGAATGGTAATAATTTTTGTGGGGTAGGATGTAGAATGGGGTTGCGGGAAGGGAGAATAATTTTCGTTGGTGGTGAACTGGGTTTGGGTACGAAGGGGGAATAATTTTTTAGGGTAGAAGGTAGTGTGGTTGGGGGATGGGGGAATAATTTTCATTGATGGTGAAGTGGGTTTGAGGGTGGAAGTGGTAATAATTTTTGTGGGGTAGGAGGTAGAGTGGGGTTGTGGGATGGGGGAATAATTTTCATTGGTGGTGAAGTAGGTTTGGGGTTGGAAGTGTTAATAATTTTTGCGGGGTAGGAGGTAGAATGGGGTTGTGGGATGGGGGAATAATTCTCATTGATAGTGAAGTCTGTTTGGGTTTGGAAGTGGTAATAGTTTTTGTGGGGTAAGAGGTAGAATGGTGTTGTGGGATGTGGGAATAATTTTCATTGATGGTGCAGTGGGTTTGGGGTTGGAAGCGGTAATAATTTTTGTGGCGTAAGAGGTAGGGTGGGGTTATGGGATGGGGGGAATAATTTTCATTGTTGGTGAAATGGGTTTGGAAGAGGGAATAATTTTTGTGGGGTAGGAGGTAGAATGGGATTGTAGGATGGGGGAATAATTTTCGTTGGTGGTGAAATAGGCTTGGGGTTCGAGGGGAGAATAATTTTTGTGAGGTAGGAGGCAGAGTGTGGTTGTGGGAGGGGGTATAATTTTCGTTGGTAGTGATGTGGGTTTAGGGGTTCGAAGGAGGAATAATTTTAGGGGGTAGGAGTTAGAATGGGATTGTGGGATGGAGGAATAATTTTCATTGATGGTGAAGTGGGTGGGGGTTGAAAGTGGTAGTAATTTTTGTTGGGTAGGAGGTAGTGTGGGATTGTGGGATGGGGAATAATTTTCATTGGTGGTGAAGTGAGTTTGGGGTTCGAAGGGGAATAATTTTTGTGGGGTAACAGGCAGAATGGGGTTGTGGGATGGGTTAATAATTTTCATTGATGGTGAAGTGGGTTTGGGGTTGGAAGTGGTAATAATTTTTGTTGGGTAGGAGGTAGAATGGGGTTGTGGGAAGGCGAATAATTTTCATTGGTGGTGAAATGGGTTTGGGTTCGCAGGTGGAATAATTTTGGGGGGTAGGAGGTAGAGTGTGATTATCGGATGGCGGAAAAATTTTCATTGGTGGTAAGGTGAGTTTGGGGTTGGAAGAGGTAATAATTTTTGGGGGTAGGAGGTAGAATGGGGTTGTGGGACGGGGGAATAATTTTCATTGGTGGTGAAGTGGGTTTGGGGTTGGAAGTGGTAATAATTTTTGTGGGGTAGGAAGTAGAATGGGGTTGTGGGATGGGGGAATAATTTTCATTGATGGTGAAGTGGGTTTGGGGTTGAAAGTGGTAATAATTTTTGAGGTGTAGGAGGTAGAATGGGGTTGTGGGATGTGGGAATAATTTTCATTGATGGTGAAGTGGTTTGGGGTTGGAAGTGGTAATAATTTTTGTGGCGTAAGCGTTAGAGTGGAGTTATGGGATGGGGGAATAATTTTCATTGATGATGAAGTGGGTTTTGGGGTTCGAAGAGGGAATAATTTTTGTAGGGTAGGAGGTAGAATGGGGTTGTGGGATGGGGTAATAATTTTCATTGTTGGTGAAGTGGGTCTGGGGTTCGAAGAGGGAATAATTTTTGTGGGGTAGGAGGTAGATTGGGGTTGTGGGATGGGGGGAATAAATTTCATTCGTGGTGAAGTGAGTTTGTGGTTCGAAGAGGGAATCATTTTTCTTGGGTAGGAGGTAGAATGTGGTTGTGGGATGGGGGAATAATATTCTTTGGTGGTGAAGTGGGTTTGGGGTTCGAAATGGGAATAACTTTTGTGGGGTAGGAGGCAGAATTGGGTTGTGGGATGGGTGAATAATTTTCATTGGTGGTGAAGTGGGTTTGTAGTTCGAAGAGGGAATAACTTTTATGAGGTAGGATGAAGAGTGGGGTTGTGCGTAGGGGGCATAATTTTCAATGGTGTTGAAGTGGGTTTCGTGTTGGAAGTGGTAATAATTTTTGTGGTGTAGGAGGTAGAGTGGGGTTGTGGGATGTGGGAATAATTTTCATTGATGGTGAAGTGGGTTTGGGGTTCAATGAGGGAATAATTTTTGTGGGGTAGGAGGTAGAATAGGGTTGTGGGATTTTGGAATAATTTTCATTGGTGGTGAAGTAGGTTTGGGTTTCGAAGAGGGAATCATTTTTAGGGGATAGGAGGTAGAATGGAGTTGTGGGATGGGGGAATAATTTTCATTTATTGTGAAGTGGGTTTGGGGTTGGATTTGGTAATAATTTTTGTGGGGTAGGAGGTAGAATGGGGTTGTGGGATGTGGGAATAATTTTCATTGATGGTGAAGTGGGTTAAGGGTTTAAAGTGGTAATAATTTTTGTGGATAAGAGGTAGAGTGGAGTTATGGGATGGGGGAATAATTTTCATTGGTGGTGAAATGGGTTTGGGGTTCGAAGAGGGAACAATTTTTGTGTGGGAGGAGGTCGAATGGGTTGTGGGATTGGGGAATAATTTTCATTGGTTGTGAAATGGGTTTGGGGTTCGAAGAGAGAATAATTTTTGTGGGGTAGGAGGTAGAATGGGGTAGTGGGATTGGGGAATAAATTTCATTGGTGGTGAAGTGGGTCAGGGGTTCGAAGAGGGAATAATTTTTGTGGGGTAGGAGGTAGAATGTGGTTGTGGGATGGGGGAATACTTTTCAATGGTGGTGAAGTGGGTTTGGGGTTCCAAGAGGGAATATCTTGTGGGGTAGGAGGCAGAATTGGGTTGTGGGATGGTGGAATAATTTTCATTGGTGGTGGAGTGGGTTTGGGGTTCTAAGAGGGAATAATTTTCATAAGGTACGATGAAGAGTGGGGTTGTGTCATGGGGGAATAATTTTCATTGGTGGTGAAGTAAGTTTGGGGTTTGAAGTAGTAATAATTTTTATGGTGTTGGAGGTAGAGTGGGGTTGTGGGATGTGGGATTAATTTTCATTGGTGGGGAAGTGGGTTTGGGGTTCGAAGAGGGAATAATTTTTGTGGGGTAGGAGGTAGAATGGGGTTGTGGGATTGGGGAATAATTTTCATTGGTAGTGAAGTAGGTTTGATGTTCGAAAAGGGAATGATTTTTAGGGTGTAGGATGTAGAATGGGGTTGTGGGATGGGGGAATAATTTTCATTAGTGGTGAAGTGGGTTTAGGGTTCGAAGGGGGAATAATTTTTATGGGGTAAGAGGTAGAATGGGTTGTGGGATGTGTGAATAATTTTCAGTGATGGTGAAGTGGGTTTGGGGTTGGAAGTGGTAATAATTATTGTGGGGTAAGAGGTGGAATGAGACTTTGGGATGGGGGAACAATTTTCATTGGTGGTGAAGTGGGTTTGGGGTTGGAAGGTGGGATAATTTTTGTGGGGTAGGAGGTAGAATGGGTTGTGGGATGGGGGAATGATTTTCATTGGTGGTGAAGTGGGTTTGGGGTTGGAAGTGGTAATAAATTTTCGGGGGTAGGAGGTATAGTGGGGTAGTGGGATGGGGGAATAATTTTCATTGGTGATGAAGTGGGCTTTCGGTTCGAAGGGGGAATAATTTTTGTGGGGTAGGAGGTAGAGTGGGGTTATGGGAGGGGGAATAATTTTCATTGGTGGTGAAATCGGTTGGGGTTAGAAGTGGTAATAATAACTGTGTGTTATGAGAGGTAGAATGGGGTTGTGGTATGGGGAATAATTTTCATTGATGGTGAAGTGGTTTTGGGGTTGGAAGTGGTAATAATTTTTGTGGGGTAGGAGGTAAAGTGGGTTGTAGGATGGGTGAATAACTTTCATTGTTAGGGAAGTGTGTTATGGGTTGGAACTGGTAATAATTTTTCAGGGGTAGGAGGTACAGTGGGGTTGTGGGATGGGGGAATAATTTTCATTGGTGATGATGTGGGCTTGTGGTTCGAAGAGGAATAATTTTTGTCGGGTACGAGGAAGAATGGGGTTATGAGATAGGGGAATAATTTTCACTGGCAGTGAAGTGGGTTAGGGGTTGGAAGGGGGAATAATTTTTGTGGGGTAGGAGGTAGAACGGGGTTGTGGGATGGGGAATAATTTTCATTGATGGTGAAGTGGGTTTGGGATTGGAAGTGGTAATAATTTTTGTGGGGTAGGAGGTAGAATATGGTTGTGGGATGGGGAAAAATTTACATTGGTGGTGAAGTGGGTTGGGGTTGAAGAGGAATAATTTTGTGGGGTACAGGTAGAATGGGGTTGTGGGATGGGGGAATAATTTTCATTGGTGATGAAGTGGGTTTAGGGTTCGAAGGGGAAAAATTTTAGGGGGGTAGGAGGTAGAGTGGGGTTGTGGGATGGGGGAATAATTTTCATTGGTCGTGAAGTGGGTTTTTTGGTTAGAAGAGGGAATCATTTTTGTGGGGTAGGAGGTAGAATGAGGATGTGGGACGGGGGAATAATTTTCATTGGTGGTGAAGTGGGTTGGTGATTGGAAGTGGTTATAATTTTTGTGGGGTAGGACGTAGATTGGGGTTGTGAGATGGGGGAGTAATTTTCATTGGTTGGTAAGTGGGTTGGTGGTTGGAAGTGGTTATAATATTTTTGGGGTAGGAGGTAGAACGGGGCTGTGGGATGAGGGAATAATTTACATTGGTGGTGAAGTGGTTTGGGGTTCGAAGAAGGAATAATTTTTGTGGGGTAGGAGGAAGAATGGGGTTGTGGGATGGGGGAATAATTTTCATTGGTGATGAAGTGGGTTTAGGGTTCGAAGGGGGAATAATTTTTGGAGGGTAGGAGGTAGAAAAGGGTTGTGGGATTGGGGAATAATTTTCATTGGTGGTGAAGTGGGTTGGGGGTTGGAAGGGGGAATATTTTTTTTGTTAGGTATGAGGTAGAGTGGGGTTGTAGGATGGGAGAATAATTTTCATTGGTGGTGAAGTCGGTTGGGGGTTGGAAGTGGTAGTAATTTTTGGGGGTAACAGGTAGAATGATGTTGTGGGATGGGGGAATAATTTTCATTGATGGTGAAGTGGGTTTGGGGTTGGAAGTGGTAATAATTTCTGTGGGGTAGGAGGTAGAGTGAAGTTGTGGAATGCAGGAATAATTTTCATTGGTGATGAAGTGGGTTCTGGTTGGAAGTGGTAATAATTTGGGGGTGGTAGGACCTAGAATGCGGTTTTCGGATGGGGAAATAATTTTCATTGGTGGTGAAGTGGGTTTGGGGTTCGAAGTGGTAATAATTTTTGTGGGGTAGGAGGTAAAATGGGGTTGTGTGATGGGGGAATAATTTTCATTGATGGTGAAGTGGGTTTGGGCAGGAGGTAGAATAGGGTTATGGGATGGTGGAATAATTTACATTGGTGGTGAAGTGGGTTGGGGTTCGAAGAGGGAATCATTTTTCTGGGGTATGAGGTGGAATGGGGTTGTAGGTTGGTGAAATAATTTTCATTTGTGATGAAGTGGGTTTAGGGTTCGAAGGGGGAATAATTTTTGTGGGGTAGGAGGTAGAATTGGGTTGTGGGATGGGGAAATAATTGTCAATGTTGGTGAAGTGGGTTTAGGGTTCGAAGAGGGAATAATTTTTGTGGGGTAGGAGGTAGAATATGGTTGTGGGATGAGGGAATAATTTTCATTGGAGGTGAAGTCTGTTTGGGGGTTCGGAGAGGGAATAATTTTTGGGGGGTGGGAGGTAGAATGGAGTTGTGGGGTGGGGGAATCATTTTCATTGGTGGTGAAGTGGGTTTAGGGTTCGAAGGGGGAATAATTTTTATGAGGTGGGAGGTAGAATAGGTTGAGGGATGGGGAAATAATTTTCACTGTTGCTGAAGTGGGTTAGTTCTTCGAAGGGGGAATAATTTTTGTGGGGTATGAGGCAGAATGGGGCAGTGGGATGGGGGAATAATTTTCATTGGTGGTGAAGTGGTTTTTGGGTTGGAAGTGGTAATAATTTTTGGGGGTATGAGGTGCAATGGGGAAATGGGATGGGGGAATAATTTTCATTGGTTGTGAAGTGGGTTTGTGGTTCAAAGGGGGAATAATTTTTGTGGGGTAGGAGGTAGAGTGGGGTTTTGGGATTGGGGAATAATTTGATATTGGGTGGTGAAATGGGTTGGGGGTTGGAAGGAGGAATAATGTTTTGTATGGTAGGGGTAGAGTGTGGTTGTGGAATGGGTGAATTATTTGATATTGAGTGGTGAAGTGGGTTGGGGTTGGAAGGGTTAATAATTTTTTATAGGGTAGGGGGAAGAGCAGAGTTGTGGGATGGGGAATAATTTGATATTGAGTGAAGTGGGGTGGCTGGTTGGAAAGGGGAAATTTTTTTTATAGGGAAGGAGGTAGAGTGGGGTTGTGGGATGGGGGAATAATTTTATATTGGCTGCTGAAATGGGTTGGGGTTTGAAGTGTTAATAGTTTTTTGGAGGGTTGGTGGTAGAGTGGGATTGTGAGATGGAGGAATAATTTTATATTGGGTGGTGATATTGGATTGGTGTTGGAAGGAGGAAAATTTTTTGTAGAGTAAGGGGCAGAGTGTGGTTCTGGGATGGGGAATAATTTGATATTGGAGGGCAAAATGGGATGGGAAAATTTTTTGTAGGGTTGGACGTAGAGTTGGGTGTGGGATGGGGAAATATTTGATATTAGGTGGTGAAATGTGTTGGGGGTTGGAAGAGGAATAATTTTGTGTAGGGTACAGGTAGAGTGGGTTGTGGGATGGAGGAATAATTATTTTTTTTTATTGGGTGGTGAAGTGGGTTGGGGGTTGGAAAGTACAATAATTTATTATAGGGTAGGAGTAGGGTGGGATTTTGGGGTGGGGGGAATAATTTGATATTAGGTGATGAAATGACTTGGGGGTTGGACAGGGGAAGATTTTTGGTAGGGTAGGGTGTAGAGGGGGTTGTGGGATGGGGGAATAATTTGATATTAGGTGATGAAATGGGTTGGGGTTGAAAAGAGGAAACATTTTTGTAGGGTAGGGGGTAGAGTGGGGTTGTGGGATGGGGAGTAATTTGATATTAGGTGGTGTAAATGGGTTGGCATTCGGGGGAAAAAATAATTTTTGTATGGTAGGGGGTAGAGTAAGGTTGTGGAATGGGGGAATAATTTAATATTAGGTCGTGAAATGGGTTGGGGTTGGAAGGGGAATAATTTTTTTAGGGCAGGAGGTAGAGTGGGGTTGTGGGATGGGGAATAATTTGACATTAGGTAGTGAAGTATGTTGTGGGTTGGAAGGGGGAAATTTTTTTGTAGGGTAGGGGGTAGAGTTGGGTGTGGGATGGGGGAATAATTTTATATTAGGTGGTGAAATGGGTTGGGGGTTGGAAGGGGGAAAATTTTTTGTAAGGTAGAGGATAGAGTGGGGTTCTGGGATGGGGAAATAATTTGATATTAGGTGGTGAAATGGGTTGGGGTTTGGAAAGGGGAAAATTTTTTTAGGGTAGGTGGAAGTGTGGTGTGAGGGTTGGGGAATAATTTGATGTTAGGTTGTGAAATGGGTTGGGGGTTAGAAGGGTAAATTTTTATAGGGTAGGGGTAGAGTGGGGTTGTGGGATGGGGGAATAATTTTGATATCGGGTGGTGAAGTGGGTTGGGGTTGGAAGGGGAATAATTTTTGTAGGGTAGTGGGGTGTGGAATGGTTGAATAATTTGACTTTATGTGGTGAAATGGATTGGGGGTTGGAATGGGGAATAATTTGTTGTTTGGTAGGGAGTAGAGTAGGGTGTGAGATGAGGGAATAATTTGATATTAGGTTGTGCAGTGGGTTGGGGTTGGGAGGAATAATTTCGGGGGCAGGAGGTAGAGTGGGGTTTGTGAGATGGGGGAATAATTTTCATTGGTGATGAAGTGGGTTAATGGTTGGAAGGGTTAAAATTTTTTGTGAGCAAGGGCAAAGTATGGTTGTGGGATGGGGAATAAATTTCATGGGTGGTGAAGTAGGTTGGGGGTTCAATAATTTTTGTGGGGTAGGAGGTAGAGTGGGTTTGTGGGGTGGGGGACTAATTTTCATTGGTGGTGAAGTGGGTTGGGGGCTGGAAGGAGGAATAATTTTTATTTGGAATGAGGTAGAGTGGGGTTGTTGGATGGGGGACTAATTTTTATTGGGTGGTGAAGTGGGTTGGGGTTGGAAGGGTGAAAATCTTTTGTGGAGTAGGAGGTAAAGTAGGGTTGTGAGACTGGGGAACCATTTTCATTGGTAGTGAAGTGGTTTGGAGGATGAAAGGGGGAATAATTTTTGTGGGGTAGGAGGTATAATGGGATTGTGGGATGGGGGGAATAATTTTCATTGGTGGTGAAATGTATGGGGCATTGGAAGGAGGAATAATTTTTGTGGGATAGGAGGTAAAGTGGGGTTGTGGGATGGGGGAATAATTTTCATTGGTGGTGAAGTGGCTTGGGGGTTGGAAGGGGAATAATTTCTGTGACGTAGGAGATAGAGTGGGGTTGTGGGATGTTGAAATAATTTTCATTGGTGGTTAAGTGGGGTTGGGGGTTGTAAGGTGGATTATTTTTGTGGGGTAGGAGGTAGAGTGGGGTTTTGGTATAGGGGAATAAAGTTCATTGGTGGTGAACCTGGTTGGGGGTTGGAAGGGTGAAAATTTTTTGTGGTGTAGAAGGTAAAGTAGGGTTGTGGGATGGGGAGCCATTTTTATTGGTGGTGAAGTGGGTTCGGAGTTGGAAGGAGGAATAATTTTTGTGGGGTATGAGGTTTTGTGGGATTGTGGGATGGGGGTATAATTTACATTGGTGGTGAAGTGGGTTTGGGGCTCGAAAGGGGAATAATTTTTGTGGGGTAGAAGGTAGAATGGGGTTGTGGGATGGGGGAATAATTTTTTGGTGGTAAAGTGGGTTGGGGGTTGGAAGGGGAAAATTTTTCCTATTGTAGGCGGTAGAGTGGGGTTTTGGGATGGGGGAATAATTTGATATTATTAGGTGAAATGGGTTAGTGGTTGGAAGGAGGAAAATTTGTTGTGGCATAGGAGGTAGAATGGGGTTGTAGGATGGTCGAATAATTTTCATTGGTGGTGAAGTGGGTTTGTGGTTCGAAGGGGGAATAATTTTTTGTGGAGTAGGAGATAGATTGGGGTTGTGGGATGGTGGAATATTTTCATTTTTGGTGAAGTTGGTTGGGGTTGGAAGGGGGAAATTTTTTTGGAGGAAAGGTAGAGTTGGGTTGTGGGATGGGGGAATAATTTGATATTGGATGGTTAAATGGGTTGGGTGTTAGAAGGGGGAAAATTTCTTGTAGGGTAGGGGTTTAGTCTGGTTATGGGATGGAGGATTAATTTTATATTGGATGGTGAAGTGTGTTTGGGGTTGGAAGGGGGAAACTTTTTTTAGGGCAGGGGGTAGAGTCTGGTTGTGTGATGGGGAATAATTTGATACTGGGTGGTGAAGTGGGTTGGGGGTTGGAAGGTGGAAAATTTGTTTGTAGGGCAGGGGTAGAGTTGGGTTGTGTGATTGGGGAATAATTTGATATTGGATGGTTAAATGGGTTAGGTGTTACAAGTGGGGAAAATTTTTTGTAGGGTAGAGGGTTTAGTCTGGTTAAAGGATGGGGGAATAATTTGATATTGGGTGGTGAAGTGGGTTGGTGGTTGGAAGGAAAATTTTTGTAGGCAGGGGGTAGGGTCTGGATGTGTGATGGGGAATATTTGGTATTGGTAGGTGAAATGGGTTGGTGGTTGAAAGGGGGAAAATTTTTCGTAGGCAGGGGTTAGAGTCTGGTTGTGGGATGGGGGTATAATTTGATATTGGGTGGTGAAGTCGGTTGGGGGTTGGAAGGGGGAAATTTTTTGTAGGGTAGGGGATTGAGTGACTTGTGGGATGGGGGAATAATTTGATATTGTGTGGTGAAGTGGTTTAGGAGTTGGAAGGAGGAATAACTTTTTGTATGATAGGGGGTAGAGTGGGGTTGTGGGATGGGGGAATAATTTTATATTGGGTGGTGAAATCGGTGGGGGGTTAGAGGTGTAATTTTTTTGTTGAGTAGGAGGTAGAGTGAGGTTGTGGGCTGAGGGAATAATTTGGTATTGAGTGGTGAAATGGGTTGGAGGTTGGAAGGGGGAATAAATTTTTGTGGGGTAGGGGGTAGAGTTGGGTTGTGAGATGGGGGAATAATTTTCATTGGTTGGTGAAATGGGTTGTGGGTTGGAAGAGAGGAAAATTTTGTAGGGTAGGAGGTAGAGTGGGGTTGTGGGATGGGGGAATAATTTTGATATCGGGTGGTGATGTGGTTTTGAGGTTGGAAGGGGGGAAAATTTTTTGTAGGGTAGAGGGGTAGAGTGGGTTTATGGGATGGCAGAACAAATTGATATTGCTGGTGAAATGGGTTGGGTGTTGGAAGGGGAAAAATTTTTTGCGGGGTAGGGGTAGAGTGAGTTGTGGGATGGGGGAATGATTTTATATTGGGTGGTGAAGTGGGTTGGGGTTGGAAGGGGGAAAATGTTTTGTAGAGTAGGGGTAGAGTGGGGTAGTGGGATGGGGGAATAATTTTCATTGGTGGTGAAGTGGGTTGGAGGCTGGAAAGGGGGAACATTTTTTGTGGGGTAGGGGTATAGTGGGGTTTTGGGATGGGGAATAATTTGATATTGGGTGGTAAATTAGGTTCAGAGTTGGAAGGGGGAAAATTTTTTGTGTGGTAGGAGGTAGAGTGGGTTTTGGGATGGGGGAATAATTTTATATTGGGTGGTGAAGTGGTTTGGGGGTTGTAAGAGGAAAAATTATTGTGGGTAGGCGTAGGGTGGGTTGTGGGATGGGGGAATAATTTGATATTGGTGGTAAAATGGGTTCAGGTTTGGAAGGGGGAAAATTTTTTGTAGGGTAGGGGGTAGAGTGGGGTTGTGGGATATGGGGATTAATTTGATATTGGGTGGTGAAGTGCGTTGGTGGTCGGAAGGGGGAAAATTTTTTGTGTGGTTGGGGTAGAGTGGGGTTGTGTGATAGGGGAATGATTTGGTATTGGGTGGTGAAGTGGGTTGGGGGTTGCAAGGTGGATTAATTTTTTGTAGGGTAGGAGTAGAGTGGGGTTTTGGTATGGGGGAATAATTTTATTCTGGGTAGTAAAGTGGGTTGGGGTTGTAAGGGGGCACAATTTTTGTGGGGTAGGGGTTAGAGTGAAGTTGTGGGATGGGGGAATAATTTGATATTTGTGGTGAAATGGGTTGCGTGTTGGAAGGGGGAAAATTTTTTGTGGGGTAGGGTTAATGTGGGTTGCAGGATGGGTGAATAATTTGATATTGGGTGGTGACATGGGTCAGGGTTGGAAGGGGGAAATTTTTTTGTAGGGCATAAGGTAGAGTTGGGTTGTGGGATGGGGGAATAATTTGATATTGGATGGTTAAATGGGTTGGGTGTCAGAAGGGGGAAAATTTTTTGTACGGGGGTCGATTTGGGTTGTGTGATGAGGGAATAATTAGATATTGGATGGTTAAATTGTTTGGGTGTTGGAAGGGGGAAATTTTTTTATTGGGTAGAGTGTTTAGTCTGGTTATGTGATGAGGGAATAATTTCATATTGGGTGGTGAAGTGGGTTGTGGGTTGGAAGGGGGAAAATTTTTTGTAGGGCAGGGGGTAGAGCCTGGTTGTGGTATGGGGAATAATTTGATACTGGGTTGTGAAATGGGTTGAGGGTTGGAAAGGAGAAAATATTTTGTGGAGTGGGTGGTAGAGTGGGTTGTGGGATGGGGAAATAATTTGATATTGGGTGGTGAAGTGGGTTAGGGGTTGGAAGGGGGAATAACTTTTTGTGGGGTAGGAGGTAGAGTGGGGTTGTGGGATTATGGAATAATTTGATATTGAATGGTGAGGTGGGTTAGGGGTTGGAAGGGGGAAAATTCTTTTAGGGCAGGGGGTAGATTCTGGTTGTGGGATGGAGGTATAATTTGATATTGGGTGGTGAAGTCTGTTGGGGGTTGGAAGGGGAAGATTTTTTGTAGGGTAGGGGATTGAGTGGCTTGTGGGATGGGGGAATAATTTGATATTGTGTGGTGAAGTGGTTTAGGAGTTGGATGGGGGAATAACTTTTTGTGCGATAGGGGGTAGAGTGGGGTTGTGGGATGGGGGAATAATTTTATATAGGGTGGTGAAGTCGGTTGGGGGTTGGAGGTGGAAAAGTTTTTTGTAGGGTAGGAGGGAGAGTGAGGTTGTGGGCTGGGTGAATAATTTGATATTGGGTGGCTAAATGGGTTGGAGGTTGGAAGGAGGAATAACTTTTTGTGGGGCACGTGGTAAAATTGGGTTGTAGGATGGGGGAATGATTTTCATTGGTTGATGAAATGGGTTGTGGGTTGGAGGGGGGAAAATTTTTTTGTAGGGTAGGAGGTAGAGTGGGGTTGTGGGATGGGGGAATAATTTGATATTGGGTGGTGAAGTGGTTTGGAGGTTGGAAGGGGGAAAATTTTTTGTAGGGTAGGGGGTAGAGTGGGTTTGTGGGATTAGGTGAATAATTTGATAAAAGGTGGTGAAGTCTTTTGGGTGTTGGAAGGGGGAAAATATTTTGTAGGGTAAGGGGAAGAGTAGAGTTGTGGGAAGGGGGAATAATTTGACATTAGTTGGTGTACTGGGTTGGTGGTTGGGAAGGGAATAATTTTTTTATTGTAGGGGTTGAGTGGGGTTGTGGGATTGGGTAATAATTTGATATTGAGTGGTGAAGTGGGTTGAGGTTGCAATGGGGTAAATTTTTTGTAGGGTAAGGGTTAGAGAGGGGTTGTGGGAAGGGAGAATAATTTGATATTGGGTGGTGAAGTGGGTTTGGGGGTTGGAAGGTTGAAAAATTTTTATGGGGTAGGAGCTAAAGTAGTGTTGTGGGATGGGGGAATTATTTTCAATGGTGGTGAGGTTGGTTGGGGTTGGAGGGAAGAAAGTTTTTGTAGGGTAGGGGGTCGAGTGGGGTTGTGGGAAGGGAGAATAATTTGATATTGGGTTGTGAAGTGGGTTGGGGGTTGGAAGGGTGAAAATTTTTTCTTTGGTAGGGGGTAGAGTGTGGTTGTTGGATGGGGGAATAATTTGATATTGGGTGGTGAAGTGGGTTTGGGTTGGAAGGGGAAAATATTTTCTTTGTTAGGAGGTAGAGTGTGGTTGTTGGATGTGGGAATAATTTTCATTGGTGATGTAGTGGGTTGGGGTTGGAAGGGTGAAAATTTTTTGTGGGGTAGAAGGTTAAGTAGTGTTTTGGGATTGGGGAATAATTTTCGTTGGCGGTGAGGTGGGTAGGGAGTTGGAAGGGTAAAAAAGTTTTGGGGTTAAGATGTAAAGTAGGGTTGTGGGATGGGAGGATAATTATCGTTGTTTGGTGAAGTGGTTTGGGGGCTGGAAGGAGGAAAATTTGTTTGTGTGGTAGAGGGTAGAGTTGGGTTGTGGGAAGTGGGAATAATTTTCATTGGTTGGTGAAGTGGGTTGGGGGTTGGAAGGGGGAAAATGAGTTTGTTTGGCAGAGGGTAGAGTGTGGTTGTTGGATGGGGGAATAATTTTCATTAGGTAGTGAAGTGGTTTGGGTGTTTCAAGGGGTAAAATTTTTTTGTGGGGTATGAGGTAGAGTGTGGTTGTGGGATGAGTGAATAAGTTTCATTGGGTGGTGAAGTGGTTTTGGGGTTGGAAGGGTGAAAATTTTTTATGGGGTAGGAGGTAGAGAGTGGTTGTGCGAGAGGTGAACAATTTTCATTGGGTGGTGAAGTGGATTGGGGGTTGGAAGGGGAAAATTTTTTATGGGGTAGGAGATAAAGTAGGGTTGTGGGATGGTGAAATAATTTTCATTGGGTGGTGAAGTGGTTTGGGGGTTGGAAGGGGGAAAATTTTTGTGGGTACATGGTAGAGTGTGGTTGTGGGATGGGGGAATAATTTTCATTGGTGGTGAAGTGGGTTAGGGATGGAAGGGGGATAAATTTTTTGTGGGTCACAGGTGAAAGTAGGGTTATGAGATGGAGGAATAAGTTTCATCGGTGGTGGAGTGGGTTGGGGGTTGGAAGGGAGAATTTTTTTGTTGGGTAGGAGGTAAAGTGGAGTTGTGGGATGGGGAAATAATTTTCACTGGGTGGTGAAGTGGGTTGGGTTTTGGAAGTGGGAATTATTTTTGTGGGGTATAAGGTTTAGTGGGGTTGTAGGATGGGTGAATAATTTTCATTGATGGTGAAGTGGGTTGTGGGTTGGAAGGGGGAATAATTTTTGAGGGGTATGAGGTAGAGTGGGGTTGTGGGATGGGGGAAAAATTTTCATTGGTGGTGAAGTAGGTTGGGTGTTGCAAGCGGGAATAATTCTTGTGGGGCATGAGGTAGAGTAGGGTTGTGGGATGGGGGAATAATTTTCATTGGTGGTGAAGAGGGTTGGTGGTTGGAAGGGCGACTAATATTTGTGGGGTATGAGGTAGAGTGGGGTTATGGGATTGGGGAATAGTTTTCATTGGTGGTGAAGTGGGTTGAGGGTTGGAAGGGGTAATAATTTTTGTGTGGTATGAGGTAGAGTGGGGTTGTGGGATGAGGGAATAGTTTTCATTGTTGGTAAAGTGGGTTTAGGGTTCGAAGGGGGAATACTTTGTGTAGGCAGGTGGTAGAGTACGGTTGTTGGATAGGGGAACAATTTTCATCAGTGGCGAAGTGGGTTGGCAGTTGGAAGAGGAAATAATTTTTGTGGGGCAGGTGGTAGAGTGGGGTTGTGGGATGGGTGAGTAGTTTTCATTGGTGGTGAAGTGGGTTGGGGTTTAGAAGTGGGAATAATTATTGTAGGGTATGAGGCAGAATGGGGTTATGGGATGGGTGAATAGTTTTCATTGGTGGTGAAGTGGGTTGGGGGTTGGAAGTGGGAATGATTTTTGTGGTGTATGAGGTAGAGTGGGGTTGTGGGATTGGGGAATAGTGTTCATTGGTGGTGAAGTGGGTTGGAGGTTGGAAGGTGGAATAATTTTGTGGGATATGAGGTAGATTACGGTTGTGGGATGGGGGTATATTTTTCACTGGTGCTGAAGTGGGTTAGGTGTTGAAAGGGGAAATAATTTTTGTGGGGCATGAGGTAGAGTGGGGTTGTGGGATGGCGGAATAATTTTCATTGGTGGTGAAGTGGGTTGGGGGTTGGAAAGGGGAATCATTTTTGTGGGGTATGAGGAAGAATGGGGTTGTGGGATGGGACTTATTTTCTTTTGTAGTGAAGTGGGCTGGGGGTTTGAAGGGTGAATAATTTTTGTGGGGCAGGTGGTAGAGTGGGGTTGTGGGATGGCAGAATAACTTTCATTGGTGGCAGAGTGGGTTGGGGGTTGGAAGTGGTAATAATTTTTGTGGGGTATGAAGTAGAGTGGGGTTGTGGGATGGGGGAATAGTTTTCACTGGTGGTGAAGTTGGTTGGGGGTTCGAAGGGGGAATAACTTTTGTGGGGTATAAGGTTTAGTGGGGTTATAGTATGGGGGAATAATTTTCGTTGGTGGTAAAGTGGGTTTAGGTTGGAAGGGGTAATAATTTTTGTAGGGCAGGTGGTAGAGTGGGGTTGAGGGATTGGGGAATAATTTTCATTGGTGGTGAAGTGGGTTGGGGGTTAGAAGGGGGAATAAGTTTTGTGAGGTATGAGGTTAAGTGGGGTTGTGGGAAAATTGAAAAGTTTTCATTGGTGGTGTAGTGGGCTAGGGGTTGAAAGGGGGAAAATTTTTTCTGGGGTATGAGGTAGAATGGGGTTGTGGGATGGGGGAACAGTTTTCATTGGTGGTGAAGTGGGTTGGGTGTTGCTAGGGGGGATGATTTTTTGGGGTATGAGGTAGAGTGGGGTTGTGGGATGGGGACTAATTTTCATTGGTGGTGAAGTGGGTTGGGGGTTGGAAGGGGAATAATTTTTGTGGGGAATGAGATAGAGTGGGGTTGTGGGATGGAGGAATAATTTACATTGATGGTGAAGTGGGTTGGTGGTTGGTAGGGGGAATAATTTTTGGGGGGGTATGAGGTAGAGTGGGATTGTGGGATGGGGAATAGTTTTCATTGGTGGTGAATGTGGTTTGTTGGTTGGAAGGGGAATAAATTTTGGGGGTATGAGGTAGAGAGTGAGGTTGTGGGATGTGGGGATAATGTTCATTGGTGGTGAAGTGATCTGGGTGTTGGAAGGTGGTATAATTTTTGTTGGGTAAAAGGTAGAGTGGGGTAGTGGGATGGGGCAATAGTTTTCATTGGTGCTGAAGTGGGCTGGGTGTTGAAAGGGGGAATAATTTTTGTGGGGTATGAGGTAGAGTGGGATTGTGGGATGTGGGAATGGTTTTCATTGGTGGTGAAATGGGTTGGGGGTTAGAAGGGGAAATAATTTTTGTGGTTTATGAGGTTTAGTGGGGTTGTAGAATGGGTGAATAATTTTCATTGATGGTAAAGTAGGTTGGGGTTGGAAGGGGGAATAATTTTTGTGGGTCAGGTGGTAGAGTGGGGTTGTGGGATGGGGGAATAATTTTCATTGGTGGAGAAGTGGGTTGGGGTTGGAAGGGGGAATATGTATTGTGGGGTATGAGGTAGAATGGGGTTGTGGGATGGGGGAATAGTTTTCATTGCTGGTGAAGTGGGTTGGGTGTTGAAAGGGGGAATAATTTTTGTGGGGTATGAGGTAGAGTGGGTTTGTGGGATGAGGGAATAGTTTTCATTGGTGGTGAAGTGGATTGGGGTTGGAAGTGGGAATAATTTTTGTGGGGTATGATGTTTAGTGGGGTTGTAGGATGGGTGAATAATTTTCATTGGTGGTGAAGTAGGTTGGGGTTGGAAGGGGGAATAATTTTTTTGGGGTAGGTGGTAGAGTTAGGTCGTGGGATGGTCGAATAATTTTCATTGATGAAGTGGGTTGGGGGTTGAAGGGAGAAATAAGTTTTGTGGGGTATGAGGTAGAGTTGGGTTGTGGGAATAATTTTCATTGATGATGAGGTAGGTTGGTGGTTGGAAGGGGGAATAATTTTTGTTGGGGAGGAGGTAGAATGGGGTTGTAGGATGGGGGAATAATTTTCTTTAGTGGCGAAGTGGGTTGGGGATTGGAAGGGGAATATGTTTTTTGGGATATGAAGTAGAGTGGGGTTGTGAGACGGGAGAAAAGTTTTTATTGGTGGTGAAGTGGGTTGGGGGTTCGAGGGAGGAATAATTTTTGTGGGGTAGAGGTAGAGTATGGTTGTGGGCTGGGGGAATAGTTTTTTTATGGAGAAGTGGGTTGGGTTTGGAAGGGGGAATAATTTTTGTGGGGTATGAGGTTTCGTGGGGTTGTGAGATGGGGGAATAATTTTCATTGGTGGTGAAGTGGATTGGGGGTTAGAAGTGGGAATAATTTTTGGGGGGTATGAGGTAGAGTATGGTTATGGGATGGGGGAATAGTTTTCTTTGGTGGTGAAGGGGATTGGGTTTGGAAGTGGGAACAATTTTTGCGGAGTTTGAGGCAGAGTGGGTTTGTGGGATGGGGGAATAGTTTTCATTGGTGGTGAAGTGGGTTGAGGGTTGGAAGGGGAATATTTTTGAGGTAGGGGTTCTGGGTATGAGGAATAGAGTGGGGTTCTGGGATGGGGGAATAGTTTTGATTGGTGGTGAAGTGGGTTTGGGGTTGGAAGGGGGAGTAATTTTTGTGGGTATGAGGTAGAGTGGGGTTGGTGGGATGGGAGAATAGTTTTCATTGGTAGTGAAGTGGGTAAGGGGTTGGAAGGGGGAATCATTTTAGTGGTGTATGAGGTTTCAGGGGGGTGAGGGATGGGGAACAGTTTTTATTGGTGGTGAAGTGGGTTTGGGGGATAATTTTTATTGGGCAGGTGTTAGAGTGGGGTTGTGGGATGGGGGAATAATTTTCATTGGTGGCAAAGTGGGTAGGAAGTGGGAATAATTTTTGGGGGGTATGAGGTAGAGTAGGGTTGTGGGATGGGGGAATAGTTTTCACTGGTGGTGAAGAGGGTTCGGGGTTAGAAGGGGAATAATTTTTGTGGGGTATGAGGTACAGTGTGGTTGTGGGATGGGTGAATAGTTTTCATTGGTGATTAAGTGGGTTGGGGGTTGGAAGGGGGAATAATTTTTGTGGGGTATGAGGTAGAGTGGGGTTGTGGGACGGGGGAATAATTTTCATTGTGGTAAAGTGGGTTGGGGGTTGGAAGGGGGAATAATTTTTGTTGGGCAGGTGGTAGACTGGGGTTGTGGGATGGCGGAATAATTTTAATTGGTGGCGAAGTGGGTTGAGGGTTGGAAGTGGTAATAATTTTTGTGGGGTATGAGGTAGAGTGGGGTTGTGGGAAGGGGGAATAGTTTTCATTGGTGTTGAAGTGGGTTGGGGTTAGAAGAGGGAATATTTTTTGGGGGGCAGGTGGTAGAGTTGGGTTGTGGGATGGAGGAATAATTTTCATTGGTGGTGAAGTGGGTTGGTGGTTAGAAGTGGGAATAATTTTTGTGAGGTATGAGGTAGAGTATGGTTGTGGGATGGGTGAATAGTTTTCATTGGTGGTGAAATGGGTTGGGGGTTGGAAGGGGGAATAATTTTTGTGTGATATGAGGTAGAGTATGGTTGTGGGATGGGGGAACAGTTTTCATTTGTGGTGAAGTGGGTTGGGTGTTGGTAGGGGGAATAATTTTTGTCGGGTTTGAGGTAAAGTGGGTTGAGGGATGGGGAAAAATTTTCATTGGTTGTGAAGTGGGTTGGGTGTTGGAAGGGGGAATAATTTTTGTGGGGTATAAGGTAGATTCGGGTTGTGGGCTGGGGGAATAGTTTTCGTGAGTGGTTAAGTGGGTTGAGGTTGGAAGGGGGAATAATTTTCCTGGAGTATGAAGTAGAATATGGCTGTAGGATGGGGAACAGTTTTCATTGGTGGTGAAGTGGGTTGGGGGTTGGAAGGGGGAATAATTTTTGTAGGGAATGGGGTACAGTGGGTTTGTGGGATGGGGGAATATTCTTCATTGGTGGTCAATGGGTTGGTGGTTGGAAGGGGGAATAATCTTTTGGGGCAGGTGGTAGAGTGGGGTTTTGGGATGGGGAATAATTTTCATTGGTGGTGAAGTGGTTTTGGGGTTGGAAGGGGGATCATTTTTATGGGGTATGAGGTAGAGTGGGGTTGTGGGACGGGGGAATAGTTTTTACTGGTGGTGAAGTGGGTTGGGGTTGGAGGGATGGAATAATTTTTGTGGGGTATGAGGTAAAGTGGGGTTGTTTTATGTTGGAATAGTTTTCAGCGGTGGTGAAGTTGGTTGAGGTTTGGAAGGGGGAATAATTTTTGTGGGGTATGAGGTAAAGTATGGTTGTGTGATGGGGAGAATAGTTTTCATTGGTGGAGAAGTTGGTTGAGGTTTGGAAGGGGGAAGATTTTTTGTGGGGTATGAGGCAGAGTGGGGTCTTGGGATGGGGGAATAGTTTTCATTGGTGGTGAAGTGGGTGGGGGTTGGAAGGGGGAATAATTTTTGTGGGGTATAAGGTAGACTGGGGCTGTGGGATGGGGAATAGTTTTAATTGGTGGTGAAGTGGGTTGGGGGTTGGAAGGGGGAATAATTTTTGTGGGTATTAAGTAGAGTGGGGTTGTGGGATGGGGGAGTAATTTTCATTGGTAGTGAAGTGGGTAGGGGTTGAAAGGGGAATAATTTTTGTGGGGTATGAGGTTGCGTGGGTTGAGGATGGGGGAATAGTTTTATTGGTGGTGATGTGGGTTGGGGTTGGAAGGCGGAATAATTTTTGGGGGTTATGAGGTAGAGTACGGTTTAGGATGGGGGAACAGTTTTCATTGGTGGTGAAGTTGAATGGGTGTTGGAAGGGGGAATAATTTTTGTGGGGTATGAGGTAGAGTGGGGTTGTGGGATGGGGGACTAATTTTCATTGGTGGTGAATTGGGTTGGGGGTTGGAAGGGGGAATGATTTTTATGGGCAGGTGTTAGATTGGGGTTGTGGGATGGGGGAATAATTTTCATTGGTGGCAAAGTGGGTTGAAAGTGTTAATAATTTTTGTGGGGTATGAGGAAGAGTATGGTTGTGGGATGGGGGAATAATTTTCATTGGTGGTGATGTGGGTTAGGGGTTGGAAGGGGGAATAATTTTTGTGGGGCAGGTGGTAGAGTGGAGTTGTGGGATGGCAGAATAATTTTCATTGGTGGCGAAGTGGGTTGGTGGTTGAAAGTGGTATTAATTTTTGTGGGGTATGAGGTACAGTGGGGTTGTGGGATGGGGGAATAGTTTTCATTGGTGTTGAAGTGGGTTGGGGGTTCGAAGGGGGAATAATTTTTGTAGGGTAGGAGGATGGGTGAGTAATTTTCATTGGTGGTGAAGTGGGTTGGGGTTAGATTAGGGAATAATTTTTTTGGGGCAGGTTGTAGAGTTGGGTTGTGGGAAGGAGGAATAATTTTCGTTGGTGGTGAAGTGGGTTGGGGGTTGGAAGTGGGAATATGTTTTGTGGGGTATAAGGTAGAGTGGTGTTATGGGATCGGTGAATAGTTTTCATTGGTGGCAAAGTGGGTTGGGGGTTGGAAGGGGGAATAATTTTTGTGGGGCATGAGGTAGAGTATGGTTGTGGGATGGGGAACAGTTTTCATATATGGTGAAGTGGGTTGGGTGTTGGTAGGGGACTAAGTTTTGTGGGATATGAGGTAGAGTGGGGTTGTGGGATGGGGGAACAATTTTCCTTCTTTGTGAAGTGGGTTGGGTGTTGGAAGGGGGAATAATTTTTGTGGGGTATGAGGTAGAGTGAGGTTGTGGGATGGGGGAATATTTTTCTTGGGTGGTGAAGTGGGTTGATGGTTGGAAGGGGGAATAATTTTCCTGGAGTATGAGGTAGAGTATGGTTGTGGGATGGGGGAACAGGAACAGTTTTCATTGGTGATGAAGTGGATTGGCGGTTGGAAGGGGGAATAATTTTTGTGGGGAGTGAACTAGACTGGTGTTGTGGGATGGGGGAATAATTTTCATTGGTGATGAAGTGGTTTGGTGGTTAGAAGAGGGAATAATTTTTGTGGGGCAGGTGGTAGAGTGGGTTGTAGGATGGGAGAATAATTTTCATTGGTGGTGAAGTGGTTTGGGGGTTGGAAGTGGGATAATTTTTGTGGAGTATGAGGTAGAGTGTTGTTTTGGGATGGGGGAATAGTTTTCATTGGTGGTGAAGTGGGTTTGGGATTTGAAGGGGGAATAATTTTTGTTGGGTATGAGGTAGAGTGTGGTTGTGGGATGGGGGAATAGTTTTCTTTAGTGGTGCAGTGGATTGGGGGTTGGAAGGGGGAATAATTTTTGTGGAGTATGAGGTAGAGTGGGGTTGTGGAATGGGGGAATAATTTTCATTGGTGGTGAAGTTGGTTGGGGGTTGGCAGTGGGAATAATTTTTGTGTGGTATGAGGTCGAGTATGGTTGTGGGATGGGGAATAGTGTTCTTTGGTGGTGAAGTGGATTTGGGGTTAGAAATGGGAATAATTTTGGGGGGTATGAGGAGAAGAGGGGTTGTGGGATGGGGGAATAGTTTTAATTGGTGGTGAATTGGGTTGGGGGTTGGAAGGAATACTTTTGAGGGGTATGAGGTAGAGTGGAGTTGGTGGGATGGGGGAATAGTTTTCATTGGTGGTGAAGTGGGTTGGGGGTTGGAAGGGGGAATCATTTTCGTGGGGTATGAGGTAGAGTGGGGCTGTGGGATGGGGGAATAGATTTCATTGGTGGTGAAGTGGTTGGGGTTGGAAGGCGGAATAATTTTTGTAGGGTATGAGGTAGAGTGGGGTTGTGGGATGGGGGAATAGTTTTCATTGGTGGTGAAGTGGGGTGGGGGTTGGAAGGGGGAATAATTTTTGTGGGGTATGAGGTTTCGTCGGGTTGAGGGATGTGGGAATAGTTTCCACTGGTGGTAAAGTGTGTTGGGGATTGGAAGGCGGAATAATTTTTGTGGGGTATGAGGTAGAGTATGGTTGTGGGATGGGGGAACAGTTTTCATTGGTGGTGAAGTGGGTTGGGTGTTAGAAGGGGGAATAATTTTTGTGGGGTATGACGGTAGAGTGGGGTTGTCAGATGGGGACTAATTTTCATTGGTGTGAAGTGGGTTGGGGTTGGAAGGGGAATAATTTTTGTGGGGTGTGAGGTAGAGTGGGGTTGTGGGATGGGGATAGTTTTCATTGGTGGTGAAGTCAGGTTGGGGGTTGGACGGGGAATAATTTTGGGGGTAGGTGTCAGAGTGGTATTGTGGGATGTGGGAATAATTTTCATTGGTGTTGAAGTGGTTTGGATGTTGGAAGGGGAATAATTTTTTGCGGGGTAGGTGGTAGAGTGGGGTTGCGGGAAGGAGGAATAATTTTTATTGGGCAGTGGAGTGTTTGTGGCATGAAGGTGGAGGGAATCATATATACATATATATATATATATATATATATATATATATATATATATATATATATATATATATATATATATATATATATATATATATATATATATATATATATATATATATATATATTATATATATATATATATATGTACATATGTACATATATAAGAATATTCCTCCTACGCCACGTTTTTTGCACTAAATTTAAAGTAAAAGGACTAAGTAATTAAATAAGGCAAATTTAGTATAATTCACTGTTAGAAATTCGCCCCTAAAACCTCTCATCAATGCCTTTTTGGGGGAAAATCCCTTTAAATCGCCTTCTGTCCAAAGTGCTGTCGGAAATTCCTAAAATTCCAGGTATGGACCCCTGCTATGAGCTAATCTTTGCCTGAGGCTGGCCTGCTTGCACGCTGACCACGTGCGTTCCGCCATTTTGAATTTGAAAAGCATGCTGCCTGCAGTTCCCACGTGGGCAGAGCGATCACAACGCCACCTAGGAAGAGAAAGCCATAATTTCCGATGCTATAAAAGGGTCCTTTACGAGACACTACTCTCTCAGAATTGTCGACGGCGCCACGGACTTCAGAGCTCCATCCCTTGGTCTATTCCCTGCCTATTCCAGACACGTGGCTGGCAGTAAAAAAGTAACTTTCGATGTGAATTAATCCATTCCTTCGCTGGCCCTCATAAGAACTTCAGCTCCTAAAGAAAAGGTAAAGTACCAGAATTTAAGGTTTTTCATCAGCCACATTCCCTGTTATTCTCCAGCTGTGTTCCTCTCCTTTCATAGTGCGATATAATTACAGAAAGACCTGTATTGCTTTATATTTTGTGCTGTCTAATTTGCAAAGTAGTTACGCGAAGAGTAAAGTAATCATTTGATGTCCGAGTCACGGGAATTGAGTTCAAGTTAAGCATCTTCTATGCAGGATTAATAGATTACAGGGCTAGGCCTTCCCGGTGTTTCTGTGCAAGTTTGTGACGTCACTGGTATGCACTGTAGAAGAAAACCAGGAAAACAAAGAAATGAAGGGTCACTATGGTAAATGTTTGCCCACACGCATTCTTCTCTCTCTCTCTCTCTCTCTCTCTCTCTCTCTCTCTCTCTCTCTCTCTTTCACAACCTTAGGTGAGAGAGGTCCCCGTCAATCTCCAGGTACTGCTGAATTAAAGGATTGATATAATCTTGAATTAAAGGAGTGATATAATCCTCCATATGTCTTTTTATTGCTATTTGGGTAATGCAGTAGGCCCAACCGTGTAAATCCAGACTAGGTGTGTCTTTGTTTCTTTTATGATTCCTTACATTCTTTGGTTAATATATGTACATACATACATAAATACATACACACACGGACACACACACACACACACACACACACACACACATATATATATATATATATATATATATATATATATATATATATATATATATATATATATATATATATATATACTATAAGGACCTCATTCAAACTGGATGGTATATAGATAAAGTCATTTTATTCAGAAATTTATTAGAAAAAGCTTTCTTGGACAAACAGTCCACATTATCAAGTATCCGTACAATATTGTACGGATACTTGATAATGTGGACTGTTTGTCCAAGAAAGCTTGTAACTTTTCCTGAATAAATACTCCATTTGAATCCAAATGAACAATTGTGTAATTGATAAAGTTAATATATATATATATATATATATATATATATATATATATATATATATATATATATATATATATATATATATATATATATATATATATATATATATATATATATATATATATATATGTATGTATATATATACTTTATGTATATATATATGTTATTATATATATAGGTGATGAAGTACATCACTTTGTTCAGCCCCCAATTTCCTGGAATTTCCATGAAAACACCTCCTATTGAAGGCGGGGTTATAGAGCTGGCTGATGTTAGCTTTTTGGCTGTGCTGACTCATGATTTGGTTAACTTAATCGCGAGGCAACTACTTCCCACTTTTATGATTGGTTTTATGGCTTTAGACGCGATATACCTGCTCACTGTTTTTGAGTTTATGCAAACGTTCTACCTCGGTCAGCGTATTTGAATCCACGGTAATAACAACAGCTTTTAGCCGTTATCATTGTTCTCTCTGTCTCCCTTTTATTCTTTACATCTCTCTCTCTCTCTCTCTCTCTTTACTTTTTCTCTTTTCTATATTTTCTCTCTCTCTCTCTCTCTTTTCTATCTAATTTCCTACAGGTACATATATATATATATATATATATATATATATATATATATATATATATATATATATATATATATATATATATATATATATATATATATATATATATATATATATATATATATATATATATATATATATATATATATATATATATATATATATATATATATATATATATATATATATATATATATATACTTTAATGACAGTCGTAACTATCATCAGCAACCCACACATTCAATGTAAAAAGGATAAGAAAATTCTGCTTAAATTTTGTGCTATACAATAATACTGGTCGAATTAATCCTGGGACTGACCAGGTGAAGAGAGCCTTAATCCAGGTTAAGAGAGTTTCCGTGTTCTTCACTCTGATGAGGTCAAATACTGACTGATGACTTTCCTTTACCTGAACCTCAGCCAGATGCAGCCAGACGACGTCATGCGCGAGATTGTTCTTATTTTGATCAGAAGCGGACTAACTCTATACTCTATTAATCCTGCTTCTAATGCGATTCTTCGATTCCTTCATTACAGTGCTTTTGCCAGTTAACTAACTGTAAGTGTCTTGATTAGAGATTAGGAGTTTTCACTGTGGACTTGCGTATCATCTGTGTGCTTAGCGTCCCTCCTTACTTCGTTTTAACAACTTTAAAGCAGGCATCCCATTATTATTGCTTTGCCTCATTACTCCAGAATTACGCTACCATTCTTCCGATGTGTTTCTTTTGTAAATATAATGAATTAAGTTAAACCCCAGAGTTTATCTAATCACTTCCCCCTTGGAGTAGGCCTTTCAGGCGTATTTTGTTGTTTGTTATTTTAGCTGTCCCCAATTTTGTGGTAATTAAGGTAAGTTGCGCATCACCCTAGTACTCGTATACCCCATTGATCTAGCAAGACCCTAGCTTTAAAATTACAACAATATATTATACATATATATATACATACATACATCAAAGACAAACCTAATTCAACAAAAACTATGCCTTCCAATCTCAACCTGTCCTTTGACAAACTCTTCGAAAACCGAGACGCCGCTTCTCCGACATTGTCAGTTCGATTCATTTAAGAGATTATTCATCTTCGTCTTTCATTAGATG
>NC_089756.1:3282997-3287997 GCF_040412425.1 Macrobrachium rosenbergii | reverse complement strand
ACGTAATTATGATGTGGCAATCACGTGGCCTGCAATTGAAAATCAACGCTCGGCTGAAGATGAAAGCCGGGAGAGGGACCTCGAGAGATGAGGGATGCCCATTCATATTTTTTCTACTCTCCTTCTTCTTCTTCTTCTTCTTCTTCTTCTTCTTCTTCTTCTTCTTCTTCTTCTTCTTCTTCTGTGCTATTTTGGTACAGCCGATTGCTACTTTTATCTTTTTATCTTGTGTATCTAAATTGTATTGTCTCTACTTTGTATATTTCATGTATATGGACCTGAGCAGAAGTAAAGGATATTATTATTATTATTATTATTATTATTATTATTATTATTATTATTATTATTATTATTATTATTATTATTATTATTATTATTATTACTCAGAAGATGAATCCTATTCATATGGAGCAAGACCACAGAGGCCACTGACCTAAAATTGAAGCTCCCGAAAAATGAGGTGTTCATTAGAGAGAAGTAACAGGAGGTAATGGGAAATACAAAAAGAGGATATTAGTTATCAGACAAGAAAAAATTAATTAACAAATTACTAAAAAAACTAGATAAAAATGTAAGCAAATTATTATAATACAAGGAGAGTTGTTTTAGGGTCGTAGTGCATTGCATCTTCAATTGAACTTTTGAGGTTCCAATTGCACGACACCCTCAGGGAGACTGTTCCACAGCCCAGCAGCGTGAAGAATAAAAGCTATGGACTGTTGGGACTTTTCAAACACACATTAGTAATGTCTACAGTACACCACGTGGGTTGCAATGACAGTATTACCCATCCCCACCCCCCTCCCCCACACCCCACTGACCCAAGGACATGGGAACTGGAGCGTTAGTTAGCGATGCAAAATATTTCAGTCAATGAATCAGTTTTCTAAATATGTATTCTGTCCATCTTTAGTATGTGAGCTCTGATTACTTGATTAGTTGTATGATCTGGCGTCATTACGACAGTGGCCATTTACGTCTGATGTCTCGATGTTGTTGTAAACAATATGGATTCAACGAATACAACAACAAAAATTAAATCTTGGTAAATAAAAAAGTTATTCACTAAATTCATGAATGACCTTTAGGATTATTCAGAATGCATATTTTTTTCCGTTTTCATAATAATAATAATAATAAAATTTAGGAAGCAGAACCGTCTCGACCACACGCCAATTTTAAACATGTTTCACTGAAAATTATGGCTGCATCAGCAGAGTTTAATTTGCAATAAAGTACATCTGATTTTCTAATATATCTCTTTTCTGTTGGGAAAAGATCTTACCAGCTATAATAATAATAATAATGATAATAATAATAATAATAATATGAAGGAGTAGACCCTCTTTTAAACAGGTCTTATTAAAAAGGATGGCTGTATTATGCGAATTTATCTTATATAGTGTCTTTTCTATCCACCGGATATGATTCGGTCAATTTTGCAGGCTCAGCGATGTTGATAAGTCAGTAACTGGCCGATATTCATGTTGGAAAAGGATAGTTTAACAAAACCAGGAATATGAAAGTCTTTTATTAAAATATCCAATCAGAAATCGTTCGTCTGGATTCAGGTTCTATTGTAGGTACCATCGACATGTTTCGACCAGTTCGCTGGTCATCCTCTGCAACGTGAGTTGCAGAAGGTCTGAAGAAACGAGGTGCTCGGGTTGGTATTTATAGGGGTCTTGATCGGTGCTGAATTATGATTGGCTGCCCAGGGCATGTGACCCCCAGGCGTGGCAAGCCTATTTTCCCAGGTCAGAAGAGAGAAAGCGTCGTTGTAGTGCTGGGGATGAATGGAAGAATTTCGATCCTCCGATCCCCGACAAATTTTGATTTGCACGTCCGCTGATGGAGAAGTCGCAATAAGGAAAATGCATGTCTCTACAAAATAAATGCCGTGAGGAGGAGAAATATTTTATTATTATTATTAATGTTGAGGTTGGTTTCTCCTTCCCAATTTTTTGCAATGCTTCCAAGAGGCGTGGCGGCGGTGGTCGGTTACAGTTTGGTCAATTATTTGATGTTCGTGATTATGTTTTTCTTCCTATTCTCTGGTTATGGACGGTCCTGGCATGATTAAAGATTAGCCCCCTCTTTCCATATCCTTTGACAGAAATCAGGTCTTGGAGAAACGCATGGTGGTCATACTCTGGTGATGTAAGAATCAGTGAGTGCATCCTCTTGACGGGGCAATGAGTCACGTCTGGTCTCTGATACCACGATCTTTGCCTTATCATTTTTTCTCAGGTTGGGGTCCTGCTGAGGGGGCTGGGTGGTGTTTCGCATAGGCTCCAGGCTGCTACTGAATCATGCTTCTTTTGCTCTTATAATAAATAACCAGATGTATATTCTTGTTTGATTTCAACAGGGCTGACATTATTTTCGATGATGACATTTTTTTGATCTTGTGCCACGTTTAGCATTCTTCTTTATATTTTGAGTTCTCCTCTCTGAAATTGTCGTTTTATAGAAGAGCTCTATGCATTCAGGTACTGTCAGGAACCTCTGTTCTGTTTTTCGATGTCCCTGAACATTTCATAGAGCTTTTCGATATAAATGACAATTTTACCATAAATCATATGGTTGAAGCAGTCCTCTATGCTTAGAAGACGTCTCCCTCCTTCCTTTCGTGTTATGTATAGTCTGTCTGTATTTGCTCTTGGGTGTGGTGCTTTGTGTATTGTCATATGTTTCCTAGTTTTCTGGTCTATGCTGCGGAGTTCAGCCTTCGTCCACTCCACTACTCCTGCACTGTATCTGATTACTGGTACTGCCCATGTGTTTATGACTTTGGTCATGTTTCCGGCGTTGAGTTTTGACTTGAGTATCGCCATAAGTCTCTGTGTATATTCTTTCCTGGTCATGTCCTTCATCTCTTGGTGTTTTATATCCCCTCCTTCCATTATTCCCAGGTACTTGTATCCTGTCTCATCTATGTGTTTGATGCTATTCCCATCTGGTAGCTTTAGCCCTTCAGTCCTTGTTACTTTACCTTTTTGTATGTTGACCAAGGCGCATTTTTCTATTCCAAACTCCATCCTGATGTCCCCAGATACAATCCTTACAGTTTGGATTAGGGTATCTATTTCCTTGATGCTTTTACCATACAGCTTGATGTCGTCCATGAATATCAGATGGTTAATTCTGTTGCCTCCTTTCTAGAGTTGGTACCAAGCATCCATCTTCTGTAGTACTTTTGCCATGGGAATCATGGCTACTATGAAGAGTAGTGGAGACAGTGAGTTGCCTTGAAAGATCCCTCTCCTTTGATGTTAACTTCTGCTAGTCCTATCCCAGAGCTTGTAAGAACTGTATTCCAGTTGCACATTGTATTTTTAAGGAAGCTGATGGTGTTTTCCTCTGCCCCATATATTTTCAGGCATTCTATTAGCCATGTGTGTAGTATCATGTCGAAGGCTTTCTTGTAGTCAATCCATGCCACGCTTAGGTTGGTTCTCCTTCTCTTACTATTCTTCATTACCATTTTGCCTATTAGGAGCTGGTCTTTTGTGCCCCTATACTTCCTTCTGCAGCCTTTCTGTTGGTGGGGGATAGTGTTTGTATCCTCTAGGTAGTTGTATAGCCTCTCACTGATGACACCTGTTAGTAACTTCCACATTATTGGTAAGCAGGTGATAGGCCCATAGTTACTTGCTACATTTCCCTTTTTCTTGTCTTTCTGTACTAAGGATGTTCTCCCTGTGGTCATCCATTTGGGTGCATGGTGGTTTGTGATGTAATGTAATGCTGGAGTTGTTCTGCTATTTGTTCTGCTATTTTTGGACCAGTATCCATGGACTTCATCAGCACCTGGGGCTTTCCAGTTGGGCATTTTCTTTAGTTGGTGTCTGACTGTGTCTGTTGTGATCTCGGTGGATCTTTGTCTTATTTTCCCCATTTCATCTGCCTTGACTTCCTGGAGCCATGTTGCATGTTTGTTGTGTTATACCGGATTGCTCCATATGTTTTCCCAGAGTCTCTTACTTGGTTCAGCTTCAGGAATTTCCTGGTGGTTGTCTTCCCCTCTTAGTTGGCTGTATAGCCTTTTCTGGTTGGTTCCAAGGAATTTATTCTGTTGGTATCTTTTATTCCTGTTCATATACCGTTGGATCTTATGTGCTTTGGCTTAAGCCTCTGTTTTATATCTTCTATTGTGTTGTTTAGTCCCTTCTCCTGCACTTTGTATTTCTCATTCAGTTCCTCTCTTGTTTTCTTGCTTCTTAGCCTCTTTTCTGCCATCTCTTTCAGTTTACTCAAGTCAGATCTCATCACCATGATTTGTTTTTCCTGGCGCCTTTTCCAAGGCGGTTGCTGTTTTGGTTTCTGTTGGGTTGATTGTGATGGTGGTGTTGGTGTTTGTATCCCCATGAGTTCTACAGTACTACTAGTCTTGCTCCTGCATATGCCAGGTTATTTGTTTCTGTGATACTGGTGGTGTGGATTAGTCTCATCATTTCATTAACTTCACTTGTTTATTCCCTTAGTTTCTTTGTGTTGCAGACTTTCATGGAAGGGATCTTTGTTCTTTCTGTATCTGGCTTCATCCATTGTCTGATCTTTTCCACCCATTCCGACCTCTCTGTTACATCTTCGGTGTTCCTCGTGTGTCGTTGCTTGGTAGCTCATCATTCTTGTCGTTTTCCGTGTCATCATCTCTTAGTTCATCTTCTTGTCCTTCGTTGCTGGGTGTTATTTCTCTTTCCAGTTCCTGTTGTACTGTTGTGGAGAGCCAGTTCTTTTTCTTTATGTTCCTTACTTGGTCTGCCAGCCTCTGTTCTGTTTGAGGGGTGTTATTTCTCTCATTCCAGATGTTGACCAGCCTTCTTCTGTGTCCTCTCTCTGTCTGGTTGCTTCTGATGTAGCATCTCCATAGTTCCTTATTATTATTATTATTATTATTATTATTATTATTATTATTATTATTATTATTATTATCTTCATATCAGCGAAACAAATCGGACACCACATAAGAACAGTCTAACAAATTCTTATTTGAA